>NC_090265.1:852647704-852947704 GCF_040414725.1 Anabrus simplex
AACCCGAGAGCTTCGTGACCCAAACTGCACAGCCACTCGCTCGGTGCCATGTCGAAACGCCGGTTCCCAGGCTTTGGTTCAAGATCTTATGTCCAATACTATTTCGTCGCAAATTTTTCCCTCCAAAGACGTTTTGTCCAACGTTTTGTCCGGACGATGCACACATCCCGTGCCATTTTGTCCAATGCAGACGGCAGGCATTCCAAATTCCATAAGTTGATTTATATCACTCATCACGCATCAATTTTGAAATTCCTGGAGCATGTACCTTTGGACTAAAGAGATTGCACAGTTAGACTGGGAACATACAATATTAAAAATCATTTAAATAAATCATATAGGTTAGAATTGATTGTTTGCAACTATCAATGTTACAAAAACAAAGATGGACGCTTAAATATTGGAAAGCTATAACAGTCCAGTAAAATCGTCCTGAATATAGGGGTTTGCTGTGCAAAAGGTCGGGTAGTTTGGAATTTTTGGTATGATGTTAGTGTTGAGCATGTAATGTAAAATCCAAGTTTTCGACCTTCGAGCGCCACCGCGCGCCCCTTAGCATTGCAGAAACATTAAAAATTTGATCTTTTCTCTGTTTTTTCTGAATATCTCCGGATTATTTGCTGGTTTTCCACTCGAAAGGTTGCGGTTCGAATCTCGGTCAATTCTACGGCTTAGATTTTCATCTCAAGAATCACGTGGCGTCAGGAAGGGCATTCGGTCTTAAACCCCCCGCCAAAGCCAAAATGAGCCTGGGTGGCTCCAGCGACCCCAGAAATAACTGGGATAAGCTGAAGAAAGTTTGTCCGTACTGAGGGACAATGGTTTGATTTCTGGCAGGGTTGGGGGTTTTCAATGTGTATCCGGTTGGCATCGGGAAAGGCATCCTACCGTAAAACTGGGGTGAATCCATATATAGTGCCGACCCCACGTAGCTGGGAAAAGGACAGGAAGAAGTTAGTCGGGCATAAAACCAGTACCACAAATTAAGAAACACAGACCGGTGTTATGTGCGTAATAGTCATCCTCTTATTTTTCTTCTTCTTCTTCTTCTGGTGACGTGGGTGCCTCTGGATAACGAACGCAATGTTAGAAATACTTCCCAGGGCCGGTTACTAAGGGTCGTGTTTGGCGTTGAAAAGGCTAACGTCTTCGGACTTTGAGATCATCCTCGATCTGTTCTGTCCAGGTTTTCTTGGGGACCATTCTTTGAACTTTCCACTGTTCAAGCCTCTGTCGCCAGAGTAATCAATATAACAGACGCCGTTCACACAATCGACATACGTTGCCAAACCACCGCAATTTCCGATCTTAATTCTTTGATCCCACACTTCTGAGTGTTTCGTTACAAAGCCGGTCACGCAGAGAGATCCCCAGAATTCGCCGGAGATACCGCATTTGGAATACTTTCAGTTTGTTCATGACCTCATTTAGAATACAATACCCCTATCCCCTATAGTCGTAATATTGAAAGATGCGATCATACAGTTCTTACAGAGAGGTCTGTTTACTGCCTGCCTGGGTGGGAAGAAGGGAGTAAGGGATATGGTTGCCATGGAAACGTGGGTGGACCCACTGCGGTTGCCATGAAGATGAATTTGCTGGACAGCTCATGTTGCTCGGAGTTGCCAAACCTCTCACTTCTGAGTTACGCACAACAGATTACAGCAGTTTGAACGAACGAACGAACGAACAAGTGAGCCCAAAGCGAAGGGAAGGAGAAAGGAATGTAGGAATGTGGCAACAGCGTGCAATGGTACGCCCTCCAGCCCTATCAAAACTCTTCTTTTACTATTACGTATATAGTTCCGGATCGCCTGGAATTGGTATGACCCTTCAAACAATGCCGATTCAGAACTGCAAAATAATGAGCGAGCGAAAGATGCAGATTTTAATTTTGATCATGACATGATCATATTACAGAGATGATGGCCACGTTGTCTCCAGTGCTAAAACTAAACGTCAACCTGATTAAAATCGTTTCTTTGGTCGACTGTATCTTGATGATAGAGAAAGAGCGTTTCTTTTTATTATTTAAGATGGGCAGTGAACCTCGTTTCCGATTGGTCCGGAACCTTGACGACGTTAGCCAATGAGACCTGTCGGTCGAACTCCCCGCTATCTTGTGAACTTGAAGAGTTCTTCACCGTGATGGATGGACAAAGCAAGTGTTATGATGTAAAAGAAGCCCTCTCTTCCCCCACCATTGCGGGTTTTGATGATGAACTTTATTTGCAGAGATTCTTGAAGGCTTTCATAACATTGATACATTTTATATCTGACTTCATATACAAAGAACTTTAAGAGCCCTCTGTATGTGGAGTGTGTTGTGTTAAAAGCAAATCACTTTATTATATAGTATCAGGGAGCTAAGAGAGCGGAACTGAGGGAGTGGCTGCTGAATAGCGGCCCATTTATCACGAGTGGCTGGGGTTTATTGTGCGAGGCCCCCGTAATTACCGGCACAAAACAAGACGAGCTTCTTTTAATGCAAGGGGTGGAGTTAAAAGGATTTCGCCATTTGTTAGTGCAATACAAGGGGAATGCCACTAGTGGAGGAATTCATTAATAAGGCATGTACCTGATGACGTCCTCTCGCTACTTGTCCCTGAAAATTGGAATGGCTCACGCAAATGAGGAACTAACTTCCCGTAGGCTAACCCGGTTGTGTGGAGGAAGGTCGACGGTTAGAAATGATCCACGAAACCTTTTCTCTCTCTACCATTCTAAGAGGCTCACTTGATTAGTCGTTGTCTTTATTTTCAAGATAGTAGGTTCAATTTCGATTCTTGTTTCGCTTTTTTTCTTCATTTAAGCATGCAGTGTGTGATTTCTTCAAATTTCGGTCATTATTAAGCCAAATAACTCTCACACTACACCGCGATAAGAATCTAAGTACAGTATGTTTGTGAAGTAGTAACATTGTAAATATGATTATGATGATGATGATGCACTGCTTTGGAATACAGTAATATGTATTATTAAAATTAATATTAAAACACACTAAAACAGAGTCAATAGAATGAAACATAGTAAACACTAATATATTGTAAATATGTGCTAAGAAGAAAGACTTACAGTATACTTTAACAACAATATAAGCTACTTTAGAGAGATAAACACCGAACTCGATAGCTGCAGTCGCTTAAGTGCGGCCAGTATCTAGTAATCGGGAGATAGTGGGTTCGAGTCCTACTGTCGGCAGCCCTGAAGATGGTTTTCCGTGGTTTCCCATTTTCACACCAGGCAAATGCCGGGGCTGTACCTTAATTAAGGCCACGGCCGCTTCCTTCCACTTCCTAGACCTTTCCTATCCCATCGTCGCCATAAGACATATCTGTACCGGGTGAGTTGGCCGTGCGCGTAGAGGCGCGCGGCTGTGAGCTTGCATCCGGGAGATAGTAGGTTCGAATCCCACTATCGGCAGCCCTGAAGATGGTTTTCCGTGGTTTCCCATTTTCACACCAGGCAAATGCTGGGGCTGTACCTTAATTAAGGCCACGGCCGCTTCCTTCCAACTCCTACGCCTTTCCTATCCCATCGTCGCCATAAGACCTATCTGTGTCGGTGCGACGTAAAGCCCCTAGCAAAAAAAAGACATATCTGTGTCGGTACAACGTTAAGCAAAATAGCAGAAAGATAAACGTCTTGAATTCCAACACCAGTAGCTTGCGTAAAATATTTCATAAGAACATGAAGTAACCACATCATCTGCTATTATTCTTGATTTTCAGAGTCTCTGAACATTCTCATTTACAGTTTTACAAACAGGAAAAAAAAATGCATCATCTGAAATATATCGAAGATAAATAAGTATATCATGATATGAGTAAAGGCGTGGTAAATATACTGGCACGTAAAATAACTCCTGTGGGAATAAATTCCGGCACCTCGGCGTCTCCGAAAACCGTAAAAGTAGTTAATGGGACGTAAAGCACATAACATTATTATTATTATTAGTAAAGAACTGGAATCACAGATAAGACGGATGATGTTATACTGTAGTAAATAAGTTACAGGATTGGGAGTGACCAAAAAAAAAGACCTAGAAAATGTGATATGGACAGCGGATAATAGTATGATGGTAAACGGGATGAAAAGTCAGGTTTAAGTTTCACCAAGAGGAGAAGTTCTCTCAGTTTTAATCACTGTGTTGATGGAGTGAAAGTACGTCATGGGGAACGCTGCAAATACATACGTGTAAATATAAGGAAAGATCTTCATTGGGGTAATCACATTAACGAGATTGTAAAGAAAGGTTACAGAGATCTCTTCATATGGTTATGAGAGTATTTGGGGGTTGTAGTAAGGATGTAAAGTAGAGGGCGTGTAAGTCTCCGGTAAGACCCTAATTAGAGTATGATTCTAGAGTATGGGACTCACATCAGGACTACTTGATACGAGAAATGAAAAGATTCAAAGGAGAGCAGCACGATTTGTTCTTGTTGATTTCCGACAAAGGAGTAGTGTTATGAAAATGAACAAACTTTGGGCTGGGAAGACTTGGGAGTGAGGAGACGAGATGCTCGAGTAAGTGGTATGTTCCGAGCTGTCAGTGAAGAGATAGCGTGGAATGACATAAGTGGAAGAATAAGCTTGAGTGGAGCTTTTAAGAGTAGAAAAGATCACAATATGAAGATAAAGTTGGAATTCAAAAGGACACATTGGGGCAAATATTAATTAATAGGACGAGGAATAAGGGATTGGAATAATTTATCAAGAGAAATGTTCATTAAATTTCCAAGTTCTTTGAAGATATTTAAGAAAAGTCTAGCTAAACAACTGATAGTGAATCTGCCAACTGGCCGACAGCCCTAAATGTAGATTTGAAGGATTGATTTATTCATTGATGACGTGACTAACGCAGGATTGTTGTGCTGTATGGATCAAAAACTATGCAACGCCACTAACCAAAGAAAGTTGAGTTATCTCGGCCATGTCACGAGCGACGACATGAAATACCGGATACTCATACAAAGGGCACTAGGAAAGTTTTGCAGTACGCAAAAACGGTTGGCTGGACACCCCTGTTATGGTGAGGGATGAAAAGAGGTGTGAAAACCGGTCTAGAAGACAGCAAGGCGAGGACCTTCACACCAGTTGTTACCAAGCAGCGGGATTGAAAGTAGGATGCCAGTGTGGTCCAGAGGTGAATATCGCGCAATTATCCGCTACAATTTTGCTCGTGGATTAACTGTTGACCAGTACCTGGAGGAATTGACTACTGTGATGGGGAAAGACTGTCCACATCAGACAACACCGCTGGTACAAAGAGTTCTAGAGGGAAAATTTTGGGGTTGAAGACGATCCACGTTCTGGGCGACCGTCTGAATCAGTGACTCGGGAAAACATTGAAGCTGTGAGGAAAATGTTGCAGCAAGAGAGGCGGTTGACATATCGGCTGGTAAAAGAGACCCTCCACATCCCTGCACCAGCTATTCATTCAATTCTACACGACCAACTCCACGTTAGAAAGGTTTGTTCCCTTTGGGTGCCCAATTCACTTTCAGAGGAACAAAGGGCACATCGAGTGAAATGGTGCCGAAACATGCTAAAACAGTTTGAAAATGGGACTTCGCGTAACGTCAATAGCATCGTTACAGGTGACGAAACTTGGCTTTATTATTACGACGTCCCAACAAAATCCCAGAACTAGGTGTGGCTGTTTGAAGATGAGGGTACTCCTATGACTATGCGAAAGTCAAGGTCAGTGAAGAAAAGGATGATTGCAGTATTCTTCACTAAACGGGGCATCCTGACTCGGGAAGTGCTAGAAACACGAAGGACAGTTACCGCGAAGTTACCACCCGAATGCAAGCCCACAGCTGCGCGACCCTAACCGCAAGGCCAACTCACTCGGTAACGATTTTTTTGCTAGTGATTTAGGATTTCGGCGACGCAATGATGGGAAAGGTTCAGGATTGGAAAGACAGTGGCCGAGGCCTTAGTTAAAGTACACGTCCAGTATTTTCTTGGTCTGACAACGGAAAACCACGGAAGAACATCGACAGGGCGGCCGAAAGAGGGATTCGAACCTACCATCCCTCGAATGCAAGCTCACAAGCTCACAATTACGCGCCCCTATCCACGCGGCCAACTCGCTCGGTTGTTGAATACTTTTTATCATTCCTGTCCTGTAATACACACACACACACACACACAAATACTCCTGTAGAAATGAACCTCCAAATGAATACTTTTCTGCAACTAATGAGTAACATTATTCTTCCAAAGCAATTTTACCGGTCAAGGGGTGGAATTTCTTGGTAACGAAGATTTGTAGACAATGATGAAAGTTTCCCGAGCTTGGGTTTGGCGACTTTCAAATTGAATTGGACCAACCCCTACAAACCCGGGAAATATGTTTTTATCATCCTGGCGCTGGCCATGGGAGTCTAAGCTGTTATGTTATTTTTTGGCCATCAATAATGTATTATGGACGGAAAAGCAGAGATCCTTTATTTGGTCTTCTAAAATAAATTCTTAATTTATCTTTCCTAATAATAGAAAAGAGGGGATGATTATCTCATTTTGTATTCTCTTCAAAACAAATACCATAACAACTACTACTAAGAGAAACAAATAAATTAAATTGTCTTATAAGAAAAGACAGCACTAAGAACGACCCCTTTTTCTCGAAACGGAAAAACAAAACAGAAAACAAACTTAAGAAAGGTTATGTCACAAATTGTCTTTAAAGGCGTAAACAAAAACGCAATACCTCACAAATTAAGCAAAACAAATAACCAACACGCCTTAATCAATATGAATATCTAGTTTAGGTCCTTATGCCAAGAGTCCTTCAATTTGGAATAGCAGAGAGGCAACCACAAGGCTATTAGCTGAGTGTGGCAGTGTTTCTGTACTTGAGCTAGGCTTCTATACTTCATCATTCTTATACACTCTCCCTAAGTTTAACTCCTGCCTTCTCTTCCGACCCCGGCGGAATTAGGTTTACGAGGTCTAGAGATATTTTCACGCCTTCATGGCCTTCCTCTTTCCTTCACTCTTCTTCTCTTTCAGCCGTAGTTTCAATGCAGAGCTGACAATTTTCTCACAGTTGGAGCCTGAAAATTATATCACATAAATATATCAGCTCCTTTTTCTTCTAGAATATATTTAGGCTATAACTGAGCACCTTCACAAAAAGTAAAAGAGATGGATGCAAATTCATCAAACCCCCCGCTGATAACAGTAAATGCAATATATATATAAAAAGTTGAAATCGAAAGCCGCGACGATACATTATTACTTGACCACACTGTTGTATCATCAACAATTTTATAGCGACGATGGGACAGGAAAGGGCTAGGAGTGGGAAGGAAGCGCCCGTGGCCTTAATTAAGGTACAGCCCCAGCATTTGCCTGGTGTGAAAATGGGAAACCACGGAAAACCATTTTCAGGGCTGCCGACAGTGGGGTTCGAACCTACTATTTCCCGAATACTGGATACTCTTATTTTGTTAATGTTAAAAACGTTAAAAGCACGTCTTATGAGGAAGGTATTTTTTCCCCACTGAGGAAGCCAAGCATAATATTTTTGAAGGCCATATTATCTCACGAAGCCATCTTGCATGTTGTATCCGTACCTATATGCATTGGCACCAAAGTAGTAGTAAATTCTTTTCGCCAGGAAAGCAGCTGAGGGAAATTTAAAATGCCGAATCTTCCATTTGCGGTCACACAAGTATTTCGTTAATATGCTGTTCCACCGCAGTAATTATGAAGTGCTGAAGAGGAGCTGCAATACAAAACCAGCTGCGATCTGTTTCCATAAAATCGTAAATATTAATGGAAATAGAAAAGAAGTGAATCTTTTCCCTGCTCCATGTGGACATGTCATGAAACATTGCATGTAATCACAGTTATGGTTTACAAATGTTGTGATGGATTAGGGTTCCCCGCAATAAGTAAATCACATCTGTTTACGCTTTCAATTTCAAAATGAGTCCCGAAATATTATTGCTTGCGTTGTGATTGTTGTTTTACTAGTACTTTCTGTGATTATAATTCACCCGAAGCGAGAGCGTGTTGTATTTTATACCCTTTCCGTCCCTCTTGCACGTTTTGTGAACAGACTGTTGAAGGTACGTAATACATAATGTGATTTATTACACCAAAGTTTGGACGACTTTAAGTTTGAGGCATCCATAATAGACACATAACTCCCCTCCCCACACAGAGGAATGCTTATTTTCTGAAGTTACAGCCGTGAGAATAGGGAAAGGACTCAAACATGCCTGTTTATTTATGTATACTCGTACTGTAACACGTACACGAAAGCACAATGAACAGTTACTACCGGAGATTTTAATGTAGGAAATTCTTCTTTCCCGAATGTCTGAAAAGATGAAACGCTTATTTTCAATAAACTACCGAGACCACAATATTTTGAAGAAAAATAACTGGAACAAGTGCAGCATGATGTTTTTAACAAACCCCTTTAAAAGAGGCTAACGTTTCTCGGTACATGGAAAGAAAAAAATTCAAACGCTTTTAGTGTTTGGGTAGAACACGCATATCGCCGAGAATATTTAGCTTACGATTATGTCTCAATTTACAGATAAAAGAGACTACATGTTGAAAAAATGAAAACCTGTGACGCAGGCTTAATAAAATAGCTCTTGAAAGTAAGGCAAAATTTGTGCTAAATATGTGACGTCACACGTATACTCTTTTATAAGATGGCACTGTGCTGACTCGCGCGCTCAGTTGTAGAGGTTAGCTGTCGTTGTGAATACATCGTGGACAGTTGTACACAATAACAATAACAAACTTAACAATGGAAAAAAAAATGATTAGGATTCGGCAGAAACGTGCAAAACAAAGTGTTGGAACGAGAAAAGTGAATGATGAAGGAGTAAAAGAAACGAAAAGAGCGTAATTGGCGTTACTATGAGAAATTGAAACAGCGAAAACAATTTACAATAAGTAAGTACTTCGAAATAAATGAAGCTACATCTACATCAAGTACGACTTTGTTAGAAGACAAGAAAAAGTAAATCAGTGGATTTGAAAATTCCACAATTGGATGTGACTGAAGAAACTGCTCGTGAGCCACGTTGGAATCACAATGATGGGTATCTTTCGGCAAGTATTTCAAGCATCATTTTCTGGACAATGAATTTGGTTTCGCGTGTGATGTTTGCGACAGACTTTGGTTTATGAAAGATGAGACATTGGCAATAAAGAATGAAAAGAAAACGTCGTTAGTATATAGCGAGAAGCATTTTCAGATTCAAATGTAGAGAGATTTATGTTGTGTGGCTCTTGCAAGAGTTATTAAAATACCCACATTCCAAGTGTATGACGTTCTACTGAGTAAAATTTATTACCTCATAATACTTGTCTTTTATATCTAATAAGTACGTCTACAAAATTCTCAAAACCTTGCGGACGTTACAATAGCGACAATCTACCGCCAGATAAGGAATGTAAAGAAAAACTGTCAGGAGGTCAAATGGACTGTATCACTATTGACCTATCCAAGGCTTTTGATAGGGTAGACCATGGGAGATTACTAGCGAAAATGACAGCAATTGGACTAAACAAAACACTGGTTGAATTGGTTGCTATATTTCTAGAAAACAGAACTCAGAGTATTAGAGTAGGTGAAGAGTTATCTAATCCTGCAATGATGAAGAGGGGGCCGGGTCCCGCAGGGCAGTATTATTGGACCTTTATGTTTTTCAAGATCTGGAATCCTATACGACTACATGATTCTTTGCTTTTCCGTGTAGACGAGAAATGTACATAATATTTCTTAAAATATCGGCAAATCTTAAACCACCGACGATCTAATCAGTCCCGATAGCCCCGAAGTAAACAATTTATAGAGAATCTGCACCAGGGCGACCGCTCTAAATGCAGATCACTGAATGACTGACTGATGATTGAATAACATGGATATGTTTTGTGCTGGGGGTCTATCTGGAAAGGGCGTAAGCAACTTAACGTCGATAAAAAACCGACACTGTAACCAGGCACCCAGTGTACGTCATATTGATGGAAGAAAGACGCCATTTTGGTGGCCGGAAAGGCACGTTTTTGAAACATGTTGATAATGTAGGTATTAGAGATATAAAAAGAGGTCGTAAACAAAGCAACGGCAAATAATTTTAACGGCAAAACATTTATTAAGATTCTGAACTCTGCAGAAGGAAGAGAAAATTATTTATTGGACATAAAATCATGCGCCCTAGACCAATAGCACGTCCTGTATCTCATACCACGGATCCTGCGAATATTTATGGCCAAAACATTTTGTACTAAATCAGCGGCCATTTTGCTGGATGTAGATCACAATGCTACATATTTCTTTCAATTTATCGGACCCCCGTACCACCCCTGAGGGTGGAGTGAAATGATGCATTATAGGGGCCCACTGAATGTCGCAAGAGGCTAATAAGAGGGAAACAACGAAAGAATCTGTACTCGCTCTCTTGTCTTTCAAGTCCAAAAACATATATATGATTCTTTGCTTTTCCGTGTAGACGAGAAATGTACATAATATTTCTTAAAATATCGGCGAATCTTAAACCAACGACGATGTCATCGGTCCCGATAGTCATCGCAGTCGCTACACTGAAGCGGTAGCTTAAACGCGACCTGACAGGGTGACTAATAATTATTATTTTACAACACTGCTAGATCTATCAACAATTTAGGGTGTATTCTTTCGAATACAATAATAACTGTTTAAAAACTGCCAGCGAACTTTTCGATCCCCCTTACTTTTTGGTAATGTCAGAAGCACTTTCCGTGTCATTAACGATTTCAATATTTTTTTTTTTAACCACTGAGCAAGTCAAATATTATTTTGATGTAATAGTAAGGACACATTGTCCTAACAAACCATTGTGCTTGTACTATATCCTGTTCAGATATGATAATGTGTCGTTATGCCAAAATTGTAGACGAATAAACAAAAAAGATACTGAAGAGCATGGAAAAAGTTTATTCGACCATCCACAAGAAGCTGAAGGGTTTTCAATGAGGTATCGGCTCCAAGGCTAAATGGTTAGCGTGCTGGCCTTTGGTCCAAGGGGTCCCGAGCTCGATTCCCGTTCGGGTTAGGCAATACTGAGTAGCAATCCAGGAGATTTTCGAATTTCAAAAGCTTCTAGCTTCAAATCGTCCAGTTTATTTTATTTGTACTTCCAATAACGACAGGCTGCCTAAACCTGACAAAGTATAATATGCATTTGCAATATAGGCCAACATGTTAAAGTATGCACCCACACAACAACAAAAAAAGTCAAAAGCTTCATCTACATTTGGTAAAATGAAAATAAGTGGGTTATCAGCTCTTCCATAGCATGAATGAGAAGTTGTGTGCTTATGCAGAACTCTATAATGTCAAGTTCTAGTTTTGAATTAGGCCTAACTTCTCTTGTGCTATCATTAAAGTGCACAAGTTGAACAATAATAACTGTGTGTACATCCTCAAAAAACATCTTTAAGTAGAAGAAGGACTATAAGCCAGTCTGTATTCATCATCATTAAAATACTATCAAGTCGCATTATTCTAGTGGCCCTAGTTAATTTCATTCACTGAGTAGTGTAGGCCTACTTGTGTATGCACGTATGTTGGGTATTCAGCCCGAAGGCTGGTTGGATCCTCAACAGGTTCACCATTAGCTGTCATAGATGGCCTAGGTGTCACTGAAGAGGCGTAGTAGGGAAATGAGGAGTGAGGTAGTTTCCCGTTGCTTTCCTCACTGAGCCAGATGTTGCTATTGCACATCAGTCTGCCAAACCCACTGAAATGCATGCACCAACCGACCCTATGAGCGACATTTTCACACCATTCATAGCAGGGACTGGCTGCATAAGGAATGGCATTACTAACATCGCTCATACTTCAGCCACTTTCATATTGTCAAAGCCAAGTATAAGACTGAGACAGGCCAATGAAAGTAACAATTCTATTCTAGCCCATACCAGAAGACACAGTGCACTGTAAACACTACATCTTGCCAGGCCTTAGGCCTACTTATAATTTAATATTTCTTGCATTATGTTATATTAGATTTTTAACCCCGCTTGGTGGCCATGATCGTTAAGGCGTCAGATTTTACATGATCTCACACCGAGGTTAGCCGGTTCGAGTCCCGTTGGTCGGAAAAAATTCACCATCACAATGTTGGCCGGCTGGATAGGGGAAGTGGTGGTATACAATGTGTAATCACTATTAAAAATGCTTATGTTGGCACTCGTCTCCGCTAGATGGCATCACTACTGCACTAGAAAAAAAAAGTAACATTGTCAACGACGGATATGTCAGTTATGTCATCAGCCCACAGGCTGGTTGGATCGTCAAATAGCACCACCAAAGGTTACGGAGAAACCGCAACAAGTGATGGCGGCGCCAAAATGAGGCGAACTAGGCAAGATGAGGAGTGAGGTCGTTTGCCATTGCTTTCCTCACTGGGCCAGAAAGTGCTATTACAGCACGACTGACCCTTGCATAACACTCAGACGCAAGGGTCGTGTTCTGAATGGCATCACACATACCCCAGCAGCTTCCATATTGCCACAGCCATGGATGAGACTGGGACTTCGGTGGAAGCTACATTTTCCTTTTTTTAAACCTGCTTTACGTCGCACCGACACAGATAAGTCTTACGGTAACCATGGGATACGGAATGGATAGGAGTGAGAGGGAAGTGACCGTGGTCTTAGTTAAGGTATAGCCCCAGCAAAAGCTACATTCTGGTCTGGCCTGTGCAAACAGACAGATGCAACAGTACTGCATCTATCAAGAAATGGCGGTGGGAGTAACGACAGGTATATCAGCTAGTTAGAAATAAATTCTAAATAAAATTAAATTAAAATAGTCACAATTGAACTTAATAATCTCAGGTCATGTCCGTTGAATTGGAAATCCAATTCCAATGGTAGCCCTAAACTAATTCTAACCTGCAAACATGCTTTTGAGCAAGAAATAAGCTGGTTACTTAGTAAATAAAAGCAGCAGAAATATCTACTATAATTGTATGTCCAACCCTTGCCCCGTTTCTTCACGGGGTCGGGTACGAAGTGAGATGGATCAGATGGATCTTCGTAGCGCGTTTTTATGACCGGATACCCTTCCTGATGTCAACCTCATCACATAAGTTAATGAGATTAAATAAAAAAAATAAGCAGGACGGAAAAGGGTGAAACCCTGTGCCGGCACATAGCCTAATCCTGTCGAATAGCACCAAGGAGTCTGCTCAAGGCTCAATGCCTCCATCCGACAGACGAATCACCATCAACAGCGTTACATGCGCTCACTCCATATGAGCACAGCGGATAGGTTTGGGATTTAATCTAGGCTTTTGTCACGTATCTACTGATTAGGAACTGTATACCACCACCTCCCCTACCCTGCCGGGCAACTTTCTGGTGGTGAAAATGTTTTCGACCAATGGACTCAAATAGGCTAATCACGGTGTCAGAAATTTCATGAAATTCTGCCTACCAGTTTAAAAAGTAATTTAATTTAGTAAGGCTCATAGACAGACACAGAGTGAGTTCCTCTATATATTTTCACTAAGCATACATACACATTATTTACAACAAACACAGTACAATTAACAACTGATCCGTCGATAGGTATAGATGTTAAACTCGTCTCGCTGCACCACAAATCACAACTTACACCAACAAGGCAATTAAACTGAACCGAACTCACTACAAGTCGACTCAACACTCTTTATATACATTCTGGGTATGATTCTAGATAATTCTGGTTTCTCACAATATATTAACACAAGATACCTGGAAGGTTATACAATAAACATCCAGAAGTCCTTGGTAAGTCCATGTTCTGGAATTCTCTGGAAGCAAGTTTATCAGTATGGTGCATTACCTCAAGTTATTCAGAAAGATCTAGAATTACTATACAGACGTCCTGGATAAATCAATGTTCTAGACTTCTCTTGAGTCAACACACATACAACGAAAAACTTCCTGAACAAACTGGAACACATAAAAGATTATTTATAAAGTGATAAGCATAACCTAACCTTAATGCATAACGTATATGATTTAACCTAACCTATAACATAGGCCTACCCCCCCCCCCATGGCACTACAGCCCTTGAAGGGCCTTGGCCTACCAAGCGACCGCTGCTCAGCCCGAAGGCCTGCAGATTACGAGATGTCGTGTGGTCAGCACGACGAATCCTTTCGGCCGTTATTCTTGGCTTTCAAGATCGGGGCCGCTATTTCACCGTCAGATAGCTCCTCAATTCTAATCACGTAGGCTGAGTGGACCTCGAACCAACCATCAGGTCCAGGTAAAAATCCATGACCTGGCCAGGAATCGAACCCGGGGCCTCCGGGTAAGAGGCAGGCACGCTACCCCTACACCACGGGGCCAGCAACACAGGCCTACACTGCCGGAAACTAATAGTACACCTGGAAAGACGACATAGATTTTGATCCGATGACGGCAGATGCCACCTGGGGATAGCATATGTACTGATAATGGTTTCAACGTCGTCCGCCAACAGATGGCGTAGTGACATATCTGCCAGAGCGTCATCTGCGTGTACCCTTTAATAGGGAATGTTTACAGTCATAAGGCTCAGTGTGATGTGAACGTGCGAAGCAAACAGGAGCCATGCCACGGAGACGCACTCGTGCTTCCTACAGCCAAGTGAGCGAGTTTGACAGGGGTCAAATTGTGCCCCTCCGAGTGGCGGGATGGTCCTTTCGGAGCATTGCCACACAAGTTGGACGTGCTGCGTCAGTTGTGCAAAGATGCTGGTTGCAATGGTCACGTAAATATTCTAACACCCATAGACGAGGTTCTGGACGTTCACGCAGCACAGATGTCTACCAAGATCGTCGTATTGTGAGGGCAGCAGTGGCAGATCGTACAGCTGCCACAGCACAGATAACAGGGTTTGTCAGCCCAGAAGTGTCAACACGAACTGTTGCCAACCGGTTACGAGCAGTGGGACTACGGGCACGCATATCTTTAGCCCGTCTTCTATTCACGCCACAGCATCGACGTGCACGGCTCGACTGGTGTCGTCAGAGGATCACTTGGGAGCTGGAATGGCGGGCCGTGGTCTTCAGCGGTGAAAGCAGATTCTGCCTGCACGCAAGTGATGGTCGTTTACGCGTACAACGTAGACGGCGAGCGTTGTCTCGTGCAGTGCATTCGTCCAAGACACACTGGCCCCACCCCGGCGATAAGCTACAATTCTCGTTCGCCGTTGGTGTTTGTGGAGGGAACGGTGACCAGTGCTCGGTACGTGCAGAATGTTGTAATACCCGTTCTTTTGCCATTCTTGCAACAGGAAGGTGATGTGTTGTTCCAACAGGATAATGCTCGCCCACACACTGCGCGTGAAACCTCAACATGCACTGCAAGACGTGCAGCAACTTCCCTGACCAGCACGATCTCCGGACTTGTCTCCCATCGAGCACGTGTGGATATGAGGGACAACTGACACATGCGACTCGTCAACCCACAACTCTTGCAGAACTACTTGAACAGTTCGAACAGGCGAGGAATAATACACTGACTGACAGAGCAAATGCAACACCAAGAAGGAGTGGTTCGAAAGGGATGAAAGTTGGGGAAAAAACAGAGACGGCACGGACGAATAATTGATGTTTATTTGAAACCGATATGCAGGTTACACAATGCGCACGGCATCGACTCAGTAGGATGTAGGACCACCGCGAGCGGCGATGCACGCAGAAACACGTCGAGGTACAGAGTCAATAAGAGTGCGGATCGTGTCCTGAGGGATGGTTCTCCATTCTCTGTCAACCATCTGCCACAGTTGGTCGTCCGTACGAGGCTGGGGCAGAGTTTGCAAACGGCGTCCAATGAGATCCCACACGTGTTCGATTGGTGAGAGATCCGGAGAGTACGCTGGCCACGGAAGCATCTGTACACCTCGTAGAGCCTGTTGGGAGATGCGATCAGTGTGTGGGCGGGCATTATCCTGCTGAAACAGAGCATTGGGCAGCCTCTGAAGGTACGGGAGCGCCACCGGCCGCAGCACATGCTGCACGTAGCGGTGGGCATTTAACGTGCCTTGAATACGCACTAGAGGTGACGTGGAATCATACGCAATAGCGCCCCAAACCATGATGCCGCGTTGTCTAGCGGTAGGGCGCTCCACAGTTACTGCCGGATTTGACCTTTCTCCACGCCGACGCCACACTCGTCTGCGGTGACTATCACTGACAGAACAGAAGCGTGACTCATCGGAGAACACGACGTTCCGCCATTCCCTCATCCAAGTCGCTCTAGCCCGGCACCATGCCAGGCGTGTACGTCTATGCTGTGGAGTCAATGGTAGTCTTCTGAGCGGACGCCGGGAGTGCAGGCCTCCTTCAACCAATCGACGGGAAATTGTTCTGGTCGATATTGGAACATGTCTTGCACATGCTGAAGAATGGCGGTTGACGTGGCGTGCGGGGCTGCCACCGCTTGGCGGCGGATGCGCCGATCCTCGCGTGCTGACGTCACTCGGGCTGCGCCTGGACCCCTCGCACGTGCCACATGTCCCTGCGCCAACCATCTTCGCCACAGGCGCTGCACCGTGGACACATCCCTATGGGTATCGGCTGCGATTTGACGAAGCGACCAACCTGCCCTTCTCAGCCCGATCACCATACCCCTCGTAAAGTCGTCTGTCTGCTGGAAATGCCTCCGTTGACGGCGGCCTGGCATTCTTAGCTATACACGTGTCCTGTGGCACACGACAACACGTTCTACAATGACTGTCGGCTGAGAAATCACGGTACGAAGTGGGCCATTCGCCAACGCCGTGTCCCATTTATCGTTCGCTACGTGCGCAGCACAGCAGCGCATTTCACATCATGAGCATACCTCAGTGACGTCAGTCTACCCTGCAATTGGCATAAAGTTCTGACCACTCCTTCTTGGTGTTGCATTTGCTCTGTCAGTCAGTGTATATCCCAAGAGTATTCGCCATCTGTATGATCGAATGGATGCCAGGATTAGCGCCTGCATTGCCACCCGTGGATGATAAACCACGTACTAACATGGGTGTTTGAGCATGGATCGACACCTGGTACCTCAGTACCACTTGAGCTATTGATCTCTAAATGTAGGCCTAATAATTTCACGTACTTCATATGCACTGTTTTAACAATAAATCATGAGTGAATTGGAAAACTCTATGAGGGTGTACTAATTTTTTAAAAAGTTAAACACATAAAACCTAACGTGTGTCCAAGTGCCATTAAAAATAATTGGGCCCTACAATTCTTTTAGCAATAATAATCCACCAAACTCCTCTTTTAATGTTATGAAGTGGAGTTTCATGATATTCTTGGATTCTCACACAACCAATTTACACGTCCATGCAAATAAGATTACACGTCATAATAAAACAGAACTAATTCAGGATTTAATTCACCACTGTTGATAGACTGGAGAAACAAACTGTAATAATGCTTTTTGCGGCTAGATTTCTTATTCCTAAACTTTGAACTTCTGCGACTTTGTAAGGCTTAAATTTCAGCTTTCTTGCTGCCCGCCGTGCTGATCAACAACTGAAACTTGAAATGCACATTGACCATCCCGAATTCTCGTGGTTTTATAACAAGCTTTCAGTCCTGTCATACTTGCCATGTTAGCAGATTGTGTGCTGGTGTTAATAGCTTGTATTCGGTAGTTTATTTGAAGTGATTAAGTGAACTGGGTAATCGCTATGGCTGAAGCAACACCAACTGCATCGTATGTACTGTACCTAAGGGGCTCCAAACTCCTCCTCGGAAAGATACTCATACAACCATGTGAAGTGAAGGCACAAAAATAATAGGCAAAGTGATGGAATGCTGGGGCTTTGAAAAGGAGAACTGCTGGCTAATGCTTCCACTCAGCAAGTCAACAATGAACTGCTGTTTTTATGGGAAGACGTATTAGCACTATCAAGAAAATCAAATAATTTTTTGCATTTCATCCCAACTAATCTTCAAATCTTGGGAAAAACTATGATAATAATTGAGGAATGCTTCTTAATTTATTTTTCATCACTGATTAATAAACATCATTTCAACATTTTGGATATTCATCAAAATTCTTGTAAAAATTCAAAAAGGTTCATGGCAGAGTGAATTATTATGAGAAGAAATGCTGCATTTTCGTAAATAGTGTTATGAATAATTTATTCTAATTTATTTCATGATATCCCAATAAATGCATGCACACACATACATTTCTATTCAACCATAAATGACCAGACTCCACCAATCATCTATTTACTAGTCTTTCACTGCAGGACAGTCTTGACCTGAATGAGGCTTTAATTCTTATTGATAGGCCTTTCACTTTTGCCCACATGCTCCGCTCCTTCACACACACAGCTGCATACAGAGGTTTGAACACAAGGCTTCTGACCCCCACAACACACAATGACTGTTCATTTGTTCAACTCCAGAGAAAGTCCAGGAATTCTCGCAGTCAAATATATGTGTGCACGCACACAAAAACACACATACAGACAGTACTCCAAGGCAGTACACAGACATTAATCCATACTCCAACATAACAACTTCGTCTGCAGCGGCCTTGTATTTATACTTCGGTGAAACCGGGTTTGGTTAGAGGTGGAACATTCCCATTTTGTGTTCTGGAAGGTGCAGGGTAAAATCAGATGGAGAGGACTGGCTATGCCCTCAGGCTGGGAGCTCCAAGTAGACTCACTACCCCCTTCCAGGAAGTACCAAAGGGGGCTACGATAGGGCTGGCACATAACAATAGCATCTGATATGGAATCACATGGCATAAGTTTCTGAGAATAATAATAATAATGATAATAATAACAACAACAAGCAATTATCACCTTCTAGGATGTTCTCTTCCAAAACACCAATATACTGCTAAGATAAGACAGAACTTTGTAAACAAGTTCCATTTGGCATTAGTTTAATACAAACCAGAGAAGACAAATATATCGACAGTTCACAGAAGTGTTAAAGAGTTCTACAAGAAAGAATTTCAGTCATACTGTAGCATAACTTATTTATGTGTGGCATTAGTTACTTTCAATATGTATTTTTAAGTCAGAGATACTTTTATAAATGTAAATGATAGGACACGGAGGAATAATTTTCCAGAACCTTTGACGGCTTGATATTACGTAACATAGGCCTATGATATTTTATTATAACTTTTTATCTGTATGTTTGTAATTGCATAATGGTTTTTGATTTTAATATTTGGGCTGAAGATGAACTCCATGATGAGTTGAAACTTGTACTCTAGTGTAATAAAACTAGTTCAGAACCAGTACATAACAAGTGTTGATTTGGTGGAACATCTTTATAAGGTAGTTTTGAAGTAAATTAACATCAACATGGAAATGAAAATTATATATCAAGGTTAGGGAACTTGAGTCGATCACCTGTTAATTTGCAACAAGGATGTCACAGTCTCCTACTCCAACTGAAACCTTTCGAAATGAGGAGTCCGTCCAATCTTCAAACGGATTTCCCCGGTCTCTTATTCTGTTCATCATCCTCAGGATACCATACATATAAGAGTTGTGGTGTCAAATCCATTTTAAGGATAAATCACATCACTTTGGATACATGCAATGTGAGGTTACATCGCTCACTCACAACCGGTAAACGTTTAAATTGGATCATGACACTTTTGATGTACACAATATACAAGTTACTTGTGAAGTTATGTAGAGTACGTAGGCATTAAAGCTTCGGTTAGCTGCTTAACCGCTCGCTCACAACCGGATAACTTTTAACTGTGGTAACGTATAAAATGTCAAAACCGGGCTTGATGCACCAGGAATTCAACATAACCACGGTAAGTTATCCATTTCACCACGGTTAAGTCATATCTGAGGTAGACGCATCTGGGCATAAGTATTTTTACAAACTTTATATTTAAAACATGAAAAATAAAACATTATAGTGTACAATTATGATTCTCTATGTACATTTTGGTTGAGGAGATAAAGAAGAAGACTGCAAACGTTTCTTGGAACCACAAAGAACATGCAAGACAGTCACTAACATATACAGCATTGCAATTCCTTAAATTTGCCTGTGTTTCTCTTCATTTCTGTTTCTTTTTCTCTTCATTTATATATCTAAAAAGTAAACCTGTACTTATGAAGTAAATATTGTTCAAACATATCTCAATTTGCTACTTTGCCTCATTTGTTTCAGTCGCTCTGATTGGCAGTACTGCAGAAATGAAAGCTGCAGCATCACTTCCACGTAGAGCCAGCGCTCAACAAAACTCTTGCACACAGTAGGTATCATTTAGTTTTTATACAGAAAATGGAAGTTTATCTCCATTTGTGCATAGTCATAACAGAAAACAAATTAACCTCCCTGAAAGCAAATGAAACGTAAATAAGCTACTCACCCTTGTAGATTCTGCAGCTATAGCTTTCGGCTTCAACTTCTGCAGATGGTTTGGTATGACAGTCTCAGATTTGTCTGCAGCAGGTTTAGTTACAGCAGGCTTGATCTCTTCTTGTTTTTCATCAGTTTTTGGGCCTGATACTTCCTCACCAATTGCTTTGCGTTCAATTCGTCTCACTTTCTCCATTTCCACCTCACGAGACAATACTTGTTTGATGCTATAAGTAAGGGATCGGCTACTCTTTATTCCAGGAAAGGCACACATCTCTTCTATATTCCTAGCAGCAAAAGAAAAAATATCTCATACCACTGTTTTCATGATAATACATTATTATTATTATTATTATTATTATTATTATTATTATTATTATTATTATTATTACTGGCAAAATGGGGTTACAGATAAAGGCAAACTCAAGTAGTACAAAGAAACCCCTAGAAAACAGCTCATCAGTAAGTTTACCAAATAACTCGGTACTCAACACCTTACTGAAAATATGCACCACCATCAGTCCTTGAAAGTGAATATTGCGGACTTTATTCCGACAAAACTATTTAGCTAAATAGTTTAGTACAAATGATTTTATGCGCTTGATCCAGTAAAATGGAAAGTGGACGGTCGAGTAGCATTTCCCGCCCCAAGTCACTTACCACTATTCATGTTCTGAAAACAGTATTGCTTTTATGACAACAAGGTTGCCATATCAAATGGTTGTGCTGAAAAGTATCACGGGAAAACTCGGTATTTAATTTCAAGATCAAAGGGGGAAGAAACTAACCTGAAAATTATTCTTACGGGACGGAGGATTTAGAGGGGGCTCATTTTGGTTTTCACAGCAACGTGGAAAAATGGCTGCACATAAATTTGTGAAACTCAGATGTTATATTCAAAATAAAAGGAGGAAGAAACTAAACTGCAAATTAGTTTTGGGAACTCAACGGAATGGGGTTTAGAGGGGGCAAAAATAAAATGCTCTTAAGAAACAACAGCTAAATAACAAAACCAAGCATAGATAAAAATCAAAGCAAATTTCTGTATCAGTACATGCTGCAATGTATCACTGCACACCACACCATCGAAATATTCAGTAACAATTGCTCTACAGTACAAGAATATTATAACACACACACACAAAATAGATGACTTCTCTTCAACAGTGATAATCTGGCAGCAATTCACAGCATAACAGATTATGCGTTACATGTACGAGAGCAACTCAGAAGGAAAATGAAGGAAGGCAACTGTTCCCGTAATTGTGCTTCGCCTATGCAAATGTATTTATGAAATAGATAATGTTAAGTAGTTATTTTAATAACTGACGAGCAAGAAAAGCCTCGTCCTTTTTCTTTCTTTCATAATACAACATAGATTATATTATAATATTCCTTAATCATGAAGAATTATGGGTGTCTAAGAGAGGGGTGTTCACAGCTTGTAGGTCCATAAGAGCAGTTGTGTTCTTAACATGGAATCATTTATAGCCCTCCACTGTACAGGTCTGAACACTGCCTGTTTAGCACATTTCTTTAGTAGTCCGTTATTATTCCGCATATCTCTCTGGTCAGTCATCTCTGTCCCTTATAGATAGCTCATTGGTATGACGATACACCGGTTAAATTTGTTGCTTACGAGGAACAGGAGTGTTTGTGGAATATGAAGTCTCCACTGTACAAAAATAAAGCAGCCAAGGTAGCTGCAATCGATGAGTTGGAAAAGGATATGGCGAATATGAGGGTTTAACACGGAGGAGATCAGAGAGAAA
The DNA here is from genome assembly GCF_040414725.1 of Anabrus simplex. Classification (NCBI taxonomy): domain Eukaryota; kingdom Metazoa; phylum Arthropoda; class Insecta; order Orthoptera; family Tettigoniidae; genus Anabrus; species Anabrus simplex. The sequence goes on from NC_090265.1 coordinate 852,669,838, forward strand.
ATTAAAAACATCAAGTCAGCATTCTGTATTTATTTTTACACTTACAACATTTTAAATAAATTTCTCTCTCTTTCAGGATAAGACTTGCTCGATTTGCTCTCACTCGCAGGATCATCTTGCAATCGACACTTGAAATTCGGAATAATAACAGCTCTTCCGTATTGCCGTACTAAAAGTGAGAAAATCGCAGAAACTACGGAAAATCCGTAGAAGTTGGCATCTCAATAATAATAATAATAATAATAATAATAATAATAATAATAATAATAATAATGCGGCCTCAGTATCATAAGCAGGCATTTTGATTTGACGAAATTGAGGCCACCTGAGCATCAATTTAGACGTCACGTTTTATTCTACTAGATAGCAGTGTGTTGAGCGACTTATGAGAGAATTTTAATTATTATAAAACAAGAAGTATCCCAGCAGTAGTTACTTACGGATCCAGGTTGTAAACGTAGCTGCCTTCAGCAGTTCGCTCCTGTGTGTAGTTGAGGTTATAGTCGATCATTACGTTGATCACCTGGTTCAGCTCGTCCTTCTCCCGAGCAGTGTACAGCTGCATGCTCACCTACACACACACAAACATAACCTGACAATGAAATATTAGCTAAATATGGGACTAAAAATTAAGGCGCCCCCCCCCTCATACAACAATAACGATCACGATCATGACCACCTAGTTAATGAGGAGATCTTGTTAATACACTGACTGACAGAGCAAATGCAACACCAAGAAGGAATGGTCAGAACTTTATGCCAATTGCAGGGTAGACTGGCGTCACTGAGGTATGCTCATGATGTGAAATGCGCCGCTGTGCTGCGCACGTAGCGAACGATAAATGGGACACGGCGTTGGCGAATGGCCCACTTCGTACCGTGATTTCTCAGCCGACAGTCATTGTAGAACGTGTTGTCGTGTGCCACAGGACACGTGTATAGCTAAGAATGCCAGGCCGCCGTCAACGGAGGCATTTCCAGCAGACAGACGACTTTACGAGGGGTATGGTGATCGGGCTGAGAAGGGCAGGTTGGTCGCTTCGTCAAATCGCAGCCGATACCCATAGGGATGTGTCCACGGTGCAGCGCCTGTGGCGAAGATGGTTGGCGCAGGGACATGTGGCACGTGCGAGGGGTCCAGGCGCAGCCCGAGTGACGTCAGCACGCGAGGATCGGCGCATCCGCCGCCAAGCGGTGGCAGCCCCGCACGCCACGTCAACCGCCATTCTTCAGCATGTGCAAGACACCCTGGCTGTTCCAATATAGACCAGAACAATTTCCCGTCGATTGGTTGAAGGAGGCCTGCACTCCCGGCGTCCGCTCAGAAGACTACCATTGACTCCACAGCATAGACGTGCACGCCTGGCATGGTGCCGGGCTAGAGCGACTTGGATGAGGCGGAACGTCGTCTTCTCCGATGAGTCACGCTTCTGTTCTGTCAGTGATAGTCACCGCAGACGAGTGTGGCGTCGGCGTGGAGAAAGGTCAAATCCGGCAGTAACTGTGGAGCGCCCTACCGCTAGACAACGCGGCATCATGGTTTGGGGCGCTATTGCGTATGATTCCACGTCACCTCTAGTGCGTATTCAAGGCACGTTAAATGCCCACCGCTACGTGCAGCATGTGCTGCGGCCGGTGGCACTCCCGTACCTTCAGGGGCTGCCCAATGCTCTGTTTCAGCAGGATAATGCCCGCCCACACACTGCTCGCATCTCCCAACAGGCTCTACGAGGTGTACAGATGCTTCCGTGGCCAGCGTACTCTCCGGATCTCTCACCAATCGAACACGTGTGGGATCTCATTGGACGCCATTTGCAAACTCTGCCCCAGCCTCGTACGGACGACCAACTGTGGCAAATGGTTGACAGAGAATGGAGAACCATCCCTCAGGACACCATCCGCACTCTTATTGACTCTGTACCTCGACGTGTTTCTGCGTGCATCGCCGCTCGCGGTGGTCCTACATCCTACTGAGTCGATGCCGTGCGCATTGTGTAACCTGCATATCGGTTTGAAATAAACATCAATTATTCGTCCGTGCCGTCTGTTTTTTTTTTCCCCCAACTTTCATCCCTTTCGAACCACTCCTTCTTGGTGTTGCATTTGCTCTGTCAGTCAGTGTATATCGCCACCGATTCGAACAATTTTCAGTGTATAGTAGCCCCTGCCATGTCCTTTTCATTTCTTAACAAAGCGAAGCCTTTTGTTATACACCCGACTTGTCAAATACTTCACGATGGCAGAAATACATAAAATCCAGACTAGCACAAGCAAGGAAGGCCTTTTTTAAGAAAACACATTCGCTCACTTCGAACATTTAATAGGAATTAGAAACGTGTTTTGGAAGACATTCGTCTGGAGCGTGGCATTGTATGGAAGTGAAACATGGGCGATAACTAGGCCAGAAAGAAAGTCAATAGAAGCTTTTAAAATGTGGTGTCATAGAAGAATGATGAAGGTGTGATGGGCAGATCGAATAATGAATGAAGAGATACCGAATAGGATTGGTGAGAGGAGATCGATTTGGCTAAATTTCATGAGAAGAGATAGAATGGTAGGACACATCTTAAAACACCTAGGACTTGTTCAGTTAGTTGTTGAGAGAAGTGTAGGTGGTAAGAACGGTAGGGGTAGACCAAGGTACGAATATGACAAGCAGATTAGAGTAGATGCAGGATGTAGTAGTTAGGTAGAAATGAAAAGGTTAGCACAGCTAAGGATGGCATGGAAGCTGCATCACACCAGTCTATGGACTGATGACTTAAACAGCAACAACAAACCTCATGCCACCCTAACCCTCAAACCCTTGTCAGTGGCTTCCAGTCTGGTCGGTTGTCAAATTTCCATTTAGAAAAAAAGTTTTGTTTGTTTGTTTGTTTGCAGAGTGAGAAAGAATAGGAATAGAATTTGCAACATCTGTTTCTTGGCCGGGCAGCCTTCCTTCTAATGTATTAAAATAACGAACCTCTCCATCCCCCCCACCCCCCAAGCGTGTATTCTAACATCAAAGCTCGCCCACTGGAAACATAGCTGAGACGACTGTACGTGCAGGCTGCTGTTATTATTTGAGTCATCAGTCCATAGACTACTTTGATACAGCTCTCCACACCACCCTATCATGTGCTAACGTTTTCATTTCTACGTAACTGCTGCATCATTCGTCTGCTCTAATCTGCTTGTCATATTCATACCTTGGTCTACCCCTAACGTTCTTACCGCCTACACTGCCTCAAAAACCAACTGCACAAGTCATGGGTATCTTAAGATAAGTCCTATCATTCTATCACTTCTTCTGGTCAAATTTAGCCGAATCGATCTCCTCTCACCAATTCGATTTAGTATCTCTTCATTCGTGATTCGATCTATTCATCTCACCCTCAGCATTCTTCTGTAACACCATATTTCAAAAGCTTCTATCCAGTTTCTTCTCGAGCTACCTACCGTCCATGTTTCACTTCCATACAGTCCAGCTCCTTGGCTGAATGGTCAGCGCAGTGCTCATCGGTTCAGAGGGCCCCGGGTTTGATTCCTGGCCGGGTCGGAGATTTTAACCTTAAATGGTCAATTCCCTTGGCTCGGGGACTAGGTGTTTGTGTTGTCACCAACATCCCTGCAACTCACACAGCACACATAACACTATCCTCCACCACAATAACACGCAGTTAAATACGTGCACACCCTCATCGGAGAGTCGGCCTTACAAGGGCTGCACTTGGCTAGAAATACCCACACGAAATTAAAAACTTCCATACAATGCCACGCTCAAGACGAAAGTCTTAAAAAGAAAACATCCTTCTAACTCCTATATCAATGTTCGAAGGGGGAAAATTTATTTTCTTAGGAAAGGTCTTCTTTGCTTGTGCTAGTCTGCATTTTATGTCCTCCTTACTTCTGTCATAGTTATACTATCCAAGTAACACTACTCATCTCCTTTCTTTAAGACTTCATTTCCTAAACTAGTATTTCATGCACCACCTGACTTCGTTCGACTGCACTTTTGTCTTGGGCTTACTTATTTTCATCTTGTACTCCTTACTCCATACCATTCAGCAATTTCTCCAGATCTTCTGCAGTCTCAGATAAAATAACAATATCAGCAAATATTAGGGTTTTGATTTCCTCTCCGTGGATTGCGATTCCCTTCCCAAATTCCTCTTTGATTTCCTTTACCGCCTGTTCTATATAAACACTGAAGAGGTGGCGGGGACGAACTGCAAACCTGCCTCATTCCTTTCTGGATTGTTGCTTCTTTTTCAAAGCCCTCCATTCTTATCACTGCAGACTGACTGTAGATAACTCTTAGTTCTCGGTACCTGATCCCGATCATCTTCAGAATTTCAAATAGCTTAGTCCAATGAACATTATCAAATGCCTTTTCAAGATCTACAAACGCCATGTATGTGGGCTTGTCCTTCTTCATTGGATCCTCTAAGATCAGACGTAAAGTCAGGATTGCTTCACGTGTTCCTACCTTTCTTCTGAAGCAAAACTGATCTTCCCTCAACTCGATTTCAATTTGTCTTCCCATTCATCTGTAAATAATACGTGTTAAAATTTTGCAGGCGTGAGACACTAAACTAATGGTGCGGTAGTTTTCACACTTGTCAGCACCGGCTTTGTTGGGAATAGGTATAACAACATTTTGCCGAAAATCGGATATCACTTCTCCTGTCTCAAACATCTTACACACTAAATGGAATAACCTAGCCATGGTTGCTCCTAAGGCAGTCAGTAATTCAGAGGAACTGTCATCAATTCCAGGTACCTTGTTCTTGTTTAGGTCTCTCAAAACTCTGTCAAGTTCTGATCTCAAAAATGGGTCTCCTGGGAAAGTTTTGCAATCCAGCACCTGGTTTCTGAATCTCTACCTGATCATAATCATAATAGAACGTCCAGCTCTATGGCTAAATGGTGAGCGTGCTGGCCTTTGGTCACAGGGTTCCCGGATTCGATTCCAGGCAGGGTCGGGAATTTTAACCATCATTGGTTAATTTCGCTGGCACGGGAGCCGGGTATATGTGTCGTTTTCATCATCATTTCATCCTCGTCACGACGGGCAGGTCGCCTACGTGCGTCAAATCAAAAAATGATCTGCACCAAGCGAGCTGAAAATGTCCTTGGACACTCCCGGCACTGAAAGCCATACGCCATTTCATTTCTTCCTGACATTTTTTCAGCTGCCTTACCGATCTCATTCGTCACAACTGTCCATTCTTCCCCTATTGCGTTTCCTTCAGCCTTTTCATTTAGTCCTTGCGTAACATGTTCCTTGAAACAATCCCTCACACTCTTTTCTTTCAAACTGTTTAGATTCCATTTCCTTGCATTCCTTCCTTTCTTCCAATTTCTTCAACTTCAGATGACATTTCATGACCAGCAAGTTGTGGTCAGAGTCCACGTCTCCTCCTGGGAAAGTTTTGCAATCCAGCACCTGGTTTCTGAATCTCTGCCTAATCATAATGAAGTCTATTTGATACCTTCCAGTGTCTCCAGGTCTTGTCCACGTTTGTGGTTTTTGAACTAAGTATTAGCAAGGACTAAATTATGATCGGTGCAGAATTCTACCAGCCGACTTCCTCTTTCATTCCTTTGTCCCAATCGAATTCTGCTACTGTATTACCTTCTGTTCCTTGGCCTACCACTGCATTCCAGTCTCCCATCACAGTTAGGTTCTCGTCACCTTTTACATATTGTATTAGGTCTTCTATCTCTTCATATATTCTTTCGATTTCCCCATCATCCGCTGAACTAGTAGGCATATAGACCTGCACTATTGTGGTGGGCACTGGTTTGGTGTCTATCTTGACGACAATAATTCTTTCACTATGCTGGTCGTAGTAGCTTACCCGCTGCCCTATTTTCTTATTCATTATTAAACTAACTCCTGCATTTCCCCTGTTTGATTTTGTGTTGATAATTTTGTAGTCCTGCCAACGTACTTCACGTATAGCAACTACATCTAACTTTAGTATATCCATCTCCCTTTTCAGATTCTCTAACCTACCACAACAAATCAAACTTCTAACATTCCATGCTCCGACTCGTAAAATGTCAGTATCCATCTTTCTGAAGATTGCCCCCCTCTCGTGCAGGGTTGGGCAGACCGGAACAGCCAGTTGTTCCGAAACATTAGGAGCTTGAGACGGAGTGTTTAGGTACAGTGTGCCAGCACACGGCACAGTAACTGCGCGCTAGAGAGAATTTCGTGAGGCAACAAACAATGCTCAGCTTCAGCGGGAATGTGGCTCTACCGGACGTGCTGTGGGTAGTTACGGCCAGCATAAAGCTGCACTCGGAACACTGAAATTCGCACCCAATAATCACGTTTAAAGGCTGCTTTTAGGAGAAGATTTGTTCGGCCAATATGAAATACACATAACTCGGTTACAATGCAAGTACAGGTGTTTAAAAGCAACCAATCCAAGGATATTTTCACCAGTTGAATGTATCGGCATGTATTGTTGAATGATTAGGGCCAGGATAAAACTTCAACGGCACGTGAAAAAGCAGTCGGAACTCTGAAATACGAAACCAAAAAATCAGGTCTAAATGTTGTTTTTAGGATAAGAATGTTTTCATTCATTTTGACATACACCTGTCACAATTACACTGGCAGTAGATGTGTTTACAAATGTCACAATGTTATTTTCACCAATTAAAAATATACTCGCGCAATTGAAGAAACATTCGTCAGTACTCTATTTACGTACACAATATACAAGGGGAACACGAAAATAAAAATTAACTCATACAAGCAAAACACGAAGATAAAAATAAACACTACAGTATATACAAGCGGAACAGGACATTAAAAATAAAACTATACAAGCAGTACACGAAAATAACAATTGTGGGATGTTTGAGTTTGAAATGTCTCATCATTATGCCGGTTGAAGATCCTTTTGCAGACAAAATAGAACATAAATTGATTTTCAATCCGTCTGATTTTATTCTAGTAAAAAGTCCTAAACAGGACTCAGGTGCGATATTATGCAAAGAGTACCGTCTTTCGTACGGTATATATTACTAGGCTTCAATAAAAACACTCTTGCAAAACAGTTTAAAACAAAACGAACAGATTATGTTATTCGGATGTACTGAAGGCCAGTTGGCGAGGCAACAGAACAAACAGAACAAAGAGGATATGACAGAACACGGAACACTCCAGCACGTGGCGGCACAGTGCCGGTATCGACAGTCAGCTAGCAGGCGAAGGGCACTACATTGTGGCGTTTCTGACGGGGTACCGAGTCACTGTCTCGATCTCGTTTGAGAATGTTTCGGAACAACTGACACTCGGTGCTCTGGAATAGCGGAACATAACTGTGCACCGGCACAGTGCACTGAAACAGGGACATAGTGCCCAACCCTACTCTCGTGTAGTCCCCACCCGGATATTCGAATGGGGGACTATTTTACCTCCGGAATATTTTACCCGGGAGGAAGCCATCATCAGCAGTACATCATTCATACAGAGAGAGCTGCATGTCGTCGGGGGTTAATTACTGCTGTAGTTGCCCGTTGCCTTCAGCCGTGTAGCACTATCAACACAGCTAAGCCATGTTGAGTATTATTACAAGGCCATATCAGTCAATCATCTACATTGCCGCCCTTGCAACTTCTGAAGGCTGCTACTCCCCCTTCGATGAACTATTCGTTAGTCTGGTCTCTCGACAGATACTCATCCGACACGGTTGCACCTCAGCTCGACTATCTGCTTCATTGCGACACGCAAGCCTCCCCGCCGCGGCAAGGTCGCATGGTTCGCAGGGGAGGACGTGCGGGTTTTGGCGAGAATTTTCATTGGTTCAGACTGCAAGTGCAAGCAACTTCCACAGCTGCGTGACCCAGCCACTCGCTCGGAATCCTCGGAACCCTGACTTCGCCTCGGACAATAAAGGCTTTATCCAATCTAATCTAATGCATGTATGCACTGAACCGGTGGTCTCTAAGGTCTTATATGATATCTGGAAAGGGTTTATTTTTAGTCATACAAAATGACCCCCTACTATAGGTCTACAGAAAAAAGTACATTGAAGACTATATAAAAGCAAATGTGTAAAATTAAAAAAAATGATCAATCACCACTCGATCACGCTAGAAAAATGAAGATTAGACTTTCATCGAGGTATGGTTTATGTGAGCCGAAAAATTTAAAAAGCGAGATCTCCACTTCCGGAGGTGCACGTAGCCATAAGGTTTACTCAGCGTACACCAAAAAATGAGTACCAGGTTAATTCCTGGGGGCAAAGACGGCCGGGCATAGAGGTAAACACAGTATCCCTCCAAGAGCCAACACGGCCTGTACGGAGATGGCTTTGCTTTGCTTATGGTTTCTGTGAAAGCAATCAGCAAGGATAAGATGTAAATTTCTGGAATTTCCTTTTGCCAAAAAAGAAAACGAACGTTTTGATCATTGTTCTACTGTATACAGAGTGGTCGAAACAACACGAACCTGGTATATGAGCGTTAGTGGGTCGGTCATACAGGTACGTAATTTAAACTAAATAATTCGATACCTCGCACCGTTGCCATTTTATCAGCAGCTGAATTTAGACAATCATACCGCTTCGAGGGCGAATTCAAGTGGGCTTTGCGAGGCGGTGTTACTAAATCTGCACGTGGCTTACAACAGGCTTGAGAACCATGCCGAGAAATAAGCATCAAATACAAAAATACCGTGGGTTTCAGCCGGTGTCACCGCTAGCGTACTTGCTATGGCGTGATCCTGTCAGTTCGGAGGTCCGTGCTTAAATCACTCCCATGGCAACGGTTTTGTTTCTTTGATTGGTTCAGGTTGTTTCCGACCACCATTTAATTATTTATTATTATTTATTTATATTATAATAAGAAGGCCATGAACAACGATCTTACTTGATATCATACGTGGTGTTTAATAATGCTGATTACGAAAATTATGACTTCCGTAATGCCATTTAATCAAAATTAGGGTGCAAGAATATTTTCTACGTAAGTAGTAGTGTTGTCTGTCTTGTGCGATCTTCCTGTTAAGAGATTCTTCATGTAATTGTGAAGTTAAATTAGTGCCTAAGTCAACAGCCATCTTTATTTTATTGCTTGGCATTGATTACACATTGTTCTTCTCAAGGCAGACTAACTTAAACGTTACCAAATCTTGGAAGTTATAACGCACTACCATCTGGCGGAATTCGCATTATAGTTACATCTGACATCATCATATGGAGTGGGTATATCTACCCGTTTGTATATTCTACGTACCTCGTATACATTATATTTACAATGTTTTTCTTTTCAATATTCAGCACGTCCAATCTATCTTATATTCTCAAAATTATCATTGATCCAGCGCTAAGAATAATACGTTCAATTCATGGTTTGCATTTACAAGACGAAATAATTTGCACATCCCTACTTTCTGATATATTCTACAGTTTCATAGTAATAATGTCTATGGGCCTAATAAATTATCATCATTGACAAATATAATCTGTAACTATATTATCGAGGTTATACATCCTGTACTATGGCTGCAAATGACACCAATAAGAGTACCACTGATAACAAAACACAATGTCAATTTTGCGGGCAAATGTATAAAGGCCTTAAGATACATATAAGTAAATCACACCCAGAGCAATACAGAGCCTGCTTGTTGAATCCATCTATGACTACACCTAGCCAGTCTAAAATTCCACCTTCAGATCCTATTCCTATTTCTAGTAAAAATGGTCAGTCAACGAAGTTGGAAATAACCTCTGATCAAAGAGAGCAAAAAAATAAACCTTACCACGACGAACTGAGTAAATGGCTAGATATTTTTCAGCATGAACTGAGTGATGCTGAATTCAATGAACAAGTCACTAATTTTGTAAACTTCCTTGCCACAGCTACAGACCTACTGCCAGGTCCAAAGAGTCCAGTTACTAGATATATTGAAGCTCGTAAACGTGGCACTTACAAAAATAACAACCGACAGTATAAAACCTCCAGTAACCCACAGAGATCCTCTAAGAATGATCGTGAACGTCGGAAGGCTAAATTCGAGTATGAAGTGACTCAATATGAATATTTTTACCAAAGGAGGAAAGCAATTAGAAAAATTTTAAGTGGCAAAAGAACTAATAATTTGAAACTAGAGAAAGATGTTGTTGAAGGATATTTTAGGAACATATTTGAAACTCCTAATGATTGCATGAGAGACTCCTATATCGATTATACGAATGAAACCTTAGATGATACAATTTCAATATCTCAAGAGTTAGTTTTCTCTATTATCAAGAGCATAGCAATTGACACTAGCCCAGGTCCGGATAAGGTTTTATTGAAATCTGTTTATGATCCACTTGCTGCTAATATTTTAGCCCATATCATCAGAAGAATATTTGAAAGTGGGTTCATTCCTGAGGTTCTTAAGGCAGCGAGAACTGTTCTTATACATAAAGGCGGTGAAGAGAATGATCTGTCCAAATGGAGACCGATTAGTATTTGCTCCATTATTCGGCGCATATTAAGTAAGATCCTTGATAAAATTGTAAGGGAATACATCCCTTTGAACCAGTTCCAAAGAGGTTTTGTCATGACCCCTGGCTCTTTCATTAACGTGAATATTGTTGATGGCATTTTACGAACAGCTGTAATGAAAAAGATTTCAGGCTGCGTAGTATTCCTCGACATCAGCAAAGCGTTCGATAGTATTGGACACAATCACTTAAAGGCGACAATAGAGAACTCTATACTACCCAGATCCATTAAGAAGTTACTAGTCAACCTTCTCACAGAAAACACAACACAAGTTCAAACTGCTCGTGGTCATACAGATAAGATAAACATCAAATGTGGAGTGATGCAAGGAGATCCCATTTCACCTTTCTTATTTAACTGGGGTATAAACCACATCCTTGATGAACTCACAGACATCAAAGTATCAGAAATGTATGGTTTTCAATTGAGTCCTAACACTGTACCTTTAACATCCCTATGCTTTGCCGACGATCTGGTGATCATAGCTAAAGATCAAGCAGCAGCTTCAATCCTAGTCACTTCTGTCATAAATCTGCTTCAAGAAATAGGTTTGCATGTAAATGCAGACAAATCAAATGCCATTATTATAGAAAATGGTAAACTTCATTCTGACGATATCGTGACGGTCTCTGGAAACATTAGAAGTATAAATGATAGTGAAGAAATAAAATATTTAGGGGCAACTTTCAGACAGATTTTAGTCTTCAATGAACATCAGGTACTTGAAAAATTGAAAGCTAACTTAGATCAGATTACCAGGACTCACTTACTCCAACCGCATCAAAAATTGACTGTAATAAATCAGTTTATTGGCCCTACACTGATATACCCCTTCCAGACTGTTTCGGTTGAGAAAATTCCCAAATCAAGTCTGTTAAAAGCCGACAACATGATCAGAAGCGCACTTAAAGAAATTCTACAACTTCCGAGTGACACACCGACAAGTATGATATATTCGAGCCACAAATGTAAAGGGTTAGCACTAATGCGCGCTACTTGGGAAGCGTACCTTCAACAGCTGAACATCAATCTTAAGCTAGAAGCTGTGAATGATTCGCACGTAAATGCTGTTCGAAATTTCACAGCAATAAAAACTCGCTGCCTATCTGAACTTCAACTCAATGAAGAGACATCAACGAAATCTGTTAGACAACTGCGCGATATACTTAGAACACGCGAATTTGAAGCTTGGTGTGCATATCCACAAAAAAGAAGAGGTGTTGAGTTATTTGCTCAAGTTCCTGCTGCTAATTCTTGGGTTACCAGAAGAGATGGTTTAACTTGTTCGGAATGGAGGGAGATGTTGAAGATGACAGCGATGGTTGCACCAGCACGTACTCTGCCGGGACGTTCTACCAGCACAGGCCACTGCAGACACTGCAGTGAGTATGAAACCTTACCACATGTGCTGGGGAGTTACCCTCAAGGAGAACTGCTTAGGATCAAACGCCATAACATCATCAGAAACCTGATTGCTAATGCTCTTCGTCTCAAAAATCTAGAAGTGTACGAAGAAGTCCACTGCCTCGCCGAAGGAGGCAGCACTCGCAGGATTGATATTATAGCGATTGACAGACGGAGGAACGAAGCAGAAATTATTGATCCTACGGTACGCTTTGAATCTTCAGCCTCTCAGCCGACTGACGTAGACAATGAGAAAAAGGATATCTATAATCCAACCATCCCTTTCTTTCTTGAGTCGTATAACCTTAAAAAAATTACGGTGACTGGACTTTTCTTTGGCGCGAGGGGAACAATTCTCAAATCTTTCGTCACATGGCGACAAAAATATAAACTAGCGAGAAGCCTACAAGATGAGATAGTCGTCTCACTCATCAAGTACTCCGTTTCGATTCTTCGTCACCATTTATATGGAGTTCATGCCATTTAACATGGTTAATTGTAACCTATCATTTTTTTTTAAACATTAATCTTTTTATCTTCCCTCAAAATTGTTATTGTGTATTATTCTGTGTCTTATGGCAAATCTAGGGTGTCCTGGATCAGACTAAATAAATAAATAAATAAATAAATAATATACCTTCAACAGACTTTAAGTTCCAATTACAGAAGGCGTATATTGCATTATGAAATTATTGCAAATTTAACGGAAGAAAGAAACCAAAAAAAACCGCATACTATAATACAAACAAAAATGGAAAGAAGTTTTAGAAAATATTTGAGCGAAATACAGTAGATAATGAAAACAATCAGTTGTGTTTAATACATAGTTCCATATATTATCGGCACACTTTATCTAGGTGCATTTACGCCCTAGTACGGAATCGGTCGACCTCGGCAATCTTCGAGATTCGTACTGGCAACCTTTCAAACACAAACTATGAATCGCTTAAGCATCGTTGTGCGACATCTGGCGTACACTTTACGTACTAGTACTGTTGTTGTTTACACAGCAAACCCAAACTATAGAATTCATGCCAGGAACAAGATTCGCATCGAGAAATGTTATATAATGTGTATGTGACATAGTTGTTGGCTTAAGATAATAACGGTTTAGAAACTTCATATCGATCGATCATATTCTCGATTCAATTCAGATTTCATTTTCATTCATGTGGCAGCACTATCGTAACCGGGACAGCTCCCTCCTTACTCCTCACCCCCGTACACAAATGCACCAAGATAAAGTGTGCCCATAATACACTGAATGCCTTAATAGAACATACTGTACTTAAGCTACAATATAGCTACTAAACATATTCACACATACAGACAAGATTACAGATTATATCCTGTAGTTGATAACATACAGTATCTTGTAATCAGAGGTGAAACTTGGTTTACAATTTAATAATGGTAGCTCTTAAAACCTTAATACACGTCAATAATGCAGAGCTGAAATCTAAACTATTGTTGATTTTGGCGAGTTTATTGTACATTAGACACATTCTTACTAATGGTGAACTTTTATAATATACTGTTTTTGGTATTTTGAAAACTAACAGATCTCGATTTCGTAAGATTCCTGCTCTGGCATTAAAATTAATCTGCTGCAAGAAGCCACTGTTGTCCAACATTCCATTAACTGTTTTAAACAAATACACCTCCTGTAAGGTTTCACGCTTCGCTGCCAAGTAAACGTAGCTGAATTCATCCAGAAGTTGACTATATATTTTCTTTAAATGCAGATATATTATTGTCTTTATAGTATAAGTGCCTTAGAAATCATTTTTGGACTTTTTCGAGGCTCCCTTCCAGTGATTTGTAATACGAATGCCAAATAAATGAAGCATATTCTAACTTGCTACGGACCAAGATTTTGAACAGTATACACTCCCAAGTGAATGCTGGGATGTTCACCATATCGATAAAATGTTATCACTTCAAACACACACATACAGATTATTACAAGCCAGTTCATGCAACTCACCGGTCGAAGGTTGGGCACGAGGATTTCCAGGAGCATGGGCAGCGTGTCGAACAGCAGGGTCTGTTTCTGGGCGTGAGACTGCACTGCGGGCTGCATACCCTTCATTAGCTCCCCCAGGATCTGTTGGTTTCTACTTGACTTCGCTGTGGCCTGAAATAAAAAGACAAGCAAGGCACTTAGACGTAGTTATAATATTCCTATGTACGAAGTCAGGTGATGCAGGAATTATTAGATTAGGAAATGAAGTCTTAAAGGCAATAGATGAATATTGTTGATTGATGACTGACTGATGCTTGTTGTTTAAAGATCATCTAGATCATCGGCCCCTAATGGTATGAAATGATACGAAATGAAATGACATATTAAAAACCCAAAATCCTCCACTGACCACAATTCAAAACGTGAGGACGAAGAAAGAATGGATGGATAAATATGAAGTTAAAACGATCAGTGGAACCGACCCACAGTGCCTTACATGCACAGAAGCTGGCGTAAAACAATAGTATTACTGACCAAGGGACTGCTTCTATAGCACGATACTGAATCGAAGATGCTTGTAGTCGAAAGGAGTCCAAAATCGAAGGCATCGGCCCCTCATAATGGAACTTATCGCTAGAAAAGTAGAACCACTGTATTTGTCCTGTTGCGGTACTAATCAAGAGTAGCGTAGACTCGCGGTATTCCACACATTATGGTTCTACTCACAGGTAATCAAATTCATACATGTAGGCCTAATACAGACCTACACTGTTTCGCACATTGCGGCGCCACTTACAGGCAACGCAAACCTATGGTGTTCATCACATAAGGATACTAACCACATCCCTCATCCCATGGTGTCGCTCATATAGTGCTACTAATACAGGTACTGTAAAAGCCGTCGCGCTCTCGTTTGCTACTAATCACAAATCTATTTGGTACCTAACATAGTGGTACTATGCACAAGTAAAAGCGACCCATGGTGTTCCCCGCGTGATGGTACTAATCACAAGTAGTTTCATGGTTCAAATTTGATCATCCCTTGGTCGCCCCTTTTAGTCGCCTCTTACGACAGGCAGAGGATACCGTGGGTGTATTCTTCATCTGCGTCTCCCACCCACAGGATGTTGTGTGTTTGGTCCGCGAGAGGTATTTTATTTCCCTCAAGTCCGCCGGCAAGCCGGTTAGGACCCCCCTATCCGCCACCTGGGACGCGCCACGTGGGAGTATCACCTCTCCCCCTGCTACGCCAGCGTAGTAGGTTCGTGGATGAATATTGTTACTGGGGGAGCAAAATAACTAACATTTCAATAATGCCGGTGGGATATATTTTTGCCTTATAGTAGGCTTACGCTGTGCATAAGAGGAGACAAAAGTGTGAGGGAGTAACTTACAGTTCAGAGCAGTTTTAAAGCAAGTATGTTTCTTAAAACTTTCAATTACAATTTTCTAGCTTAAAATATTACCAGCTCATTGTCATACATAAAATGCTCCTTGCGATAGAGTTCTTATCGGATTCACTTGAAATGTCTGATAAAGTTTTAATATGTACAGGAATTAAAAGTAATTCTGCATTTTATTATCAGCTGAATATTACCTTAATATTTTTGTTCCTAAAATAGCACCGAACTAAAGTTTGTCAAATTATAATCCAAAATTAGTGAAAACAGTGCCGCAAGAATCATTTTTCATGCAACACATAAAAAATAAACTTTTTTGTTAATAACTTTGGAACAGACTAACTAATCAACTTCAAATTTTGTTTGGCCCCCTATCCTATTCATATTTCCTTATGTTTCAATTTTGGATGTGGTAAGTGGTAAACTGTAGAAGTTCCAAATTTCAGTCATGATTCCCCTTAACGTCGCACTAACACATCAAAGGTTTTCGGCGACGGAAGTATGGGAAAGGGCTAGGATTGGGAAAGCAGTAGCCATGGCTTCAAATAAGGTACAGCCCCAACATTTGCCCGGTGTGAAAATGGGAAGCCACGGAAAGCTATCTTCAGGGCTGCGGGACAGTGGGATTCGAACCCACCATCACCCGAACGTAAGTTCAGAGCTGCGCGAAACCTCACAAACATACCTACAGGTTCAGTTCATTCCGAGAAAAGCCCAAGTGTACCTGCGAGAAACTTGCTCAGTACCATGCG
Organism: Anabrus simplex; assembly: GCF_040414725.1. NCBI lineage: Eukaryota > Metazoa > Arthropoda > Insecta > Orthoptera > Tettigoniidae > Anabrus > Anabrus simplex. Next base: position 852,685,863 of record NC_090265.1, read on the forward strand.
TACATTCATTCTGAGCGACTGTACATTCAGAGTGGGGCATGGAGAGGTTGCCTGTCGCTTTTTCCGGCAACCACTCGTAGAAGTCCACTAATACCACCTCTTTCAGAGGATTTCATAGATCACGCGCGAGCTGGCCGTGCGGTTAGGGGCGCGCAGCTGTGAGATTGCATTCGGGAGATAATGGGTTCGAACCCCACTGTTGGTACCCATGAAAATGGTTTTCCGTGGTTTTCCAGTTTCACAGCAGGCAAATTCTGGGGCTGTACATTAATTAAGGCCACGGCCGCTTCCTTCCCACTCCTAGCACTTTCCTGTCCCATCGTCGCATTTTCAGAAAATGCTAGAAGTGTTTTTCTTGTACGTCTATACAGAGCTGTGTACGTCATGTACACTTGTTGCAATGTCCTACGATCGATTGTCCGCTTCGAATTTCAAGGAGGATCTCTATTATTTTTGACGTTACCTGCGAAACCTGTAGGGTGCCACTTTTTTCATCCACTTCTGGATTCTTTCTTTCGGTGACTATCCACATCCAGGAAACTGGTCTGTGTTGTTTTATTGATAGAGATTGTCAAAAGTATACTTCCACAACTACAATTTATGCTTGCAACGAACGTAGCACGTCGTTACTTCGGCGTACGGTGCCAGTATACAACGGAGCAAAGAGTGGACGAACAGCCCAAGGACAAGCAGCAAACCAACATGGCAGGCGTTACGAATGGTCAGCACGGAAGACGGGCGGCTTTTCCGTGCGCCACTAGTAGTATTTTTGAAGCAAGCAAGCAAGCATGCTTGTTAATTTAATCGTGTGATCGTAAGCTAAGGAACCTACAGCCAACGTGCAATCTGAAACACAGGGACATGACTTTCCATACCAAAAATCCCACATTCACTGAGAAGTGCTATGCTACTCGATTAACATTTCCCTCCCCAAATACGGCATGTTATTATCTTGTCCTTGTTGTAATAAACGAAATATCAGATAAACGATGACGAGTTATCATGTGAAAAGCCAGTCACATTGACGCAGAGAAAGAATCTCTCGCAATTCTTTGACAACCTAACACGTCGATATTGGAAAAGAAGAGAACTGTCCAAGTAAGGAAAAAAAAAGAGCCCAGTAACAAACAAAAAACAAGAAAAACTCCACTCTTCTGGCATTTGGTGATCTACTACCACCAGTTGTTAACTCCCCAGTGTGTGTTCAACGAGCAGATAGATAATAAATAAAAATTTGCACAAATCTCGTAAATTTAATCGTCCGACAGTTGTTACACTTATGTATTTATTTATTCATTCACAAAGCACACCATACAACTTCATTGAGCACTTCTCACTTGTAATGTCAACCGACGAATTAACGAACGTTAATTTTGATAATAAAATATAACAAACATAATAAATAACAGGATCAGGTACATTTGAATTAAATAAATAAAAACTGCCTAAATAAAACACCACGACAATATACGTGTTCATAACCAAGACGCGTGGCGTTCAAGATGTTGAGAATGGAGATCATCTCTTTTTCTATTTTAAGAAACATCTATGATCCTCGGTCCGTAAGACTAGTCACTAAAAAGCAAATATCGCCATCCTATTCTCTATTTTTAATGGCTTATCACTGCTGCCAACTTGACTAGTTACATATTAAAAGCACCAGACATAACACCAACAAACTAACCTCAACGTAAGCATCAATAATAGAGTTTACCTTTCCCAAGTAAAACATGGAAATTAATTGAGATATTCATAATCAAATGTGTTTACAAGTTCAATGATCAATTAAGGAAAAAAACCACGCACTCTCACTCAATTTAATGGTATACATTTCTGCCTTTGCTTTGATATACATATTGCTATAATCGTATTCTTGAACGATGCAGTTTATTTAATAAATATTTGTAGTGTGATTTTCAAAAGTTACAGTACTAACTTAATGCCATTCCTTTCTTTTGCGCGAATGATTTCGTCTCTCTTCAATAAGCAGTAAAGAATTGGATGAAACAAGACCGTATTATTAAAATGCTGCGTCGTCATTTCACACCAATTATGTTATTAAATGGATTATTCGAACAGGACACAATTCTACTTACCTGGTATTACCCAAACAGATTTACATCCTACAGAAAAAAAAAATGCTTTACTTATACTCGCAAATGTAACTAGTGATTTTCACATCATGGCAGTGGCAGTACGAACAACCTCGCAAGTCACGAAAAAAATATGACTACATAGTGCCAACATGGAAGATAAACACTAACTGTAAAACGTCGTATCGACCAGTAGGGTCCCTAAACCGTATGGTTAGCGACACTGAATCGAACCCAATAGGTAGTTAGAAAATAAATATAAATCACTACCTTCAATATTAGTCTAATGGGAGAGAAAGAGTTAGGCTGTTCCCTTAGAGATTACGCTTACATGCCAATGACTATAACTAAAGACACACGCTATACGAGACAGTCTGGAGACGAACTGATCATTTACCTAATATATCGATTTCCATTAATTGTTTAAGGAATGTCTTCTAAATAACAGAAAAATGTATTCCAAAAACCTATTGGAGATACTAAAAACAGTCCACGAAACACGAGTTCTTCTGAAAATTACAAATGCAGTTCTTTCGTTAAGTTCCACTGCAATATTACTGAACATTTAGGATTTAGTTAAGGCATGTTCAAAAATGTGTATTGATTGTTCTGTATATAATTTAAATTCAGAAATGTTTTACATTTTTGATGGAATGGCATTCTTATATCAATATTTTGTCCGTAACGACCCCTAAAACCTGAGTAAACGCTGCGAACAAAAATTCCAAGCAGAGGGATCTTATACAACTATGATACACATAGCATAAAAGTTTTGTAAAGTTAGACAGAATATTACAGGACAATACATAAAATTAAGTTTTGTAAAAGTTAAAAGTAACACAACAGAAAACGAAATTCAATATGTAAAATCGAAAATTTGTCAAAGAGCAAAGAAAGTTATATGAACTTGTCTCTGCTGAATCGTTAACGAAAAGTTTTCAGAACCAAAATGACTGAAATATTCAGTTTATCTCCGAACTATTCCCTTAATTTCTGTTATTCTCTTCACTTTGAAAAGACGATGTTCCAGAATTGCATGTTCCTTAGAAACCCTAAATATAGAGAAAAGCCTTTTAGCGAAGTTTAAACAGAAGCAGTAGCCACAATACTGTTTAAGAAACACTCAAGTCTTCAAACACAATGTATTGCCTTTCATCACGCCTACTTCCTCCTCTTTTTAGAGAAAGAAGACAAACTGCAGTTTGCAAAGTAATCATTATATCAGTGTTTATGAGAACCACCACACATTTAAAAAAGTTTTAGTGAAAGAGAATTTAAAACTAGAACACAGCAGAGAAACAGTCTCGAGTTTAATTACTAGAAGAAAGCAGGGCCCGAGTTTCCGTCTCCTTGCATAATTCACCGCCTCATTAGCAAGACAAAAACTCGGGGAAAGTGGATCGTCACCAGAAGAAATTCCTTTCTTCTTCCTTTTTAAAAACGTTTTCATTTCTTAAAAGGCTTTTTCAATAATTACCACAACGACAAAAATACATGAATTATTACATCACTTCTCGGTTAAAACTCGGGCGGAGCGCCGCAGTCGAGTACACACACAGCAAGAAGAACTGCCACAAAACAAGAAGGAAGCACTTTCTTAAATCACCGCAAGTAGAGCAGGTGCATCTTCCTACACAGCAATTACAAACATCGCTACACAATCTTAGAGACCTACAGAGAAATTATTAACTGCCTGAATAGTTCAAGTAAGCAGGGATGCAATCTAAAACATCCTGACTTGACTAATCTACAGGTAACAATGCAACCCTCCCCTTCACGTTAGGCACATACTGTATCTTGTTGAATCCGAAACAATAACGTCCCTTGGTAGCTCATACCTGTGAAATGGAAGTTCCACTAGAAAAAAAGTCAAGTCGGATAACAAAACATAAATTAATTTACGTATTTGTGTAATTCCACTGTTATAAAAACGTAATCCTCAAATGCTTTCATGAAAACTGTATATTTATAACAAAATTATTAATATTATCATTTTTACTAGAGCTGTAAATAAAGCAGTGGCAAAGTAGTCCAGACACTCGTAGGAGATCGGGCATGCGCAAATAGGATTTGGGAGCGGTCAGGTGGCGCTGCTATCGATGTTTAGTGAGCATTTGACGGGCATCCATAAGGGAGTCTGGTTGCTGTGTGGCGTTGAAGTGGAGAGTGTCAATTTCACCGCTCTAAAGCATGTTTTCAAAAGATAATCAGCATTCGTGGATTAAAATCGAGGTTTCCCGTGGCAAAGATGCATCAGAAATGTATCGAGGATTACGAGAAACCTGTGGCGAGAATGTATCCGTGTACGACGGTTGCACGATGGGTCAAGGCATTTCGTGCGGGTCAGAATTAGACTGCGAATTTCCACCGCACTTATCGGCCGTCCATTCCTGAAGAGCAAATTGACATCGTAAGCGGCGTTTGCGTAGACCATCGATGGACTGTCCGGGAATTATCCGTAGAGGCTGGTCTCAGTCATCAAATGATGTGGCACACACTGACATGAGAAAAATTGCGTCCCGTTGAGCTCCACATCAACTCACCGACGTACAGAAATGGCACCGGCATGCACTGGCTGGCATTCAGCTGGACCGATAACGCAACAATGGAGACGCATTTCTGCAGCGTATCGTCTCCATTGATGAGACGTGGGCACGAGCCTACGAGCCTGAATTAAAGCGTCATTCCAATGAATTCCAGGTTCGCCACGTTCGCAGAAATTTCGACAGAAACCCAGTCGGGTGAAGCTTATGCTGATTGTAGCATACAACTACGAGTGTTATTCTTAAGCATGCTGTGCCTGAAAGACAAACCGTGAACAGTGATTACTATTGCCGATTTCTGGAGCGACATCCGAGTTCGGCTATGCGGCACAAACGTCCACGTATATTGTGAGATGATCGCCCTATCGAGTTGCATGATAACTACAGCCCGAATTTTGTTCCCATACATGCAGCTACAAGATAAACTAAAATGTCGGCGAATTACACTAAAAGGACCATTATTCCACGAGTTTAAAGTTACATATTTTTACATGTTTCGATGCATAATAAATGTTTTGATAAATATTACATATTTTAAATATTTTGAAGGATATAGCGCATTTGAAAGAAAGCAGAAATCTGCATATAGAGAAGATCAGGAATACAAAGCGCAATCGCAGGGTATCGCTTCTAGCGTTTACCTACGACGGATGGATGGAGACTCTCGATGGACAAAACGCATTTTAAACCACTTTGACTCAAAATCGAAAACAATTCCCTGACATGTTAACGTCAAGAAAGACCTCGAAGAAATAGGCTTACGACAAGAAGACGCGTACAAACGAGACCTTTCCAGAGCAAGCATCGTGACTTCTGCGACTTTCCAAGATGAGAAATGGATAACTGGTGCAAAGTGGTCCGATGAACGAAAACCGCACTCGACACAGTGAGCTAATGGAAATCTACCAGATCAAACGAAAATTGAATAAATGCCAGAAAGTATAATGAAACTTATCGTGGTCCCTACTATTGAACTAATGTACAAAAAACTGATCCTTTTGCTAGCAAGACCTCGTGTTTACATTGCATTATGTCTTCTGATGTAGGCTAGAACGAATTTGTTACTTTCATTGACCTATCTCAGTCTCATCCTTGACTTTGACAATATGAAAGTGACGGGTATGAGCAATCCTATTGAACTAATGCCATTCCTCATGCAGTCCGTCCCTGTTACGAACAGTGTAGAAATGCCACTCGTAAGTTCGGATGGTGCATATATATTTCAGTGGGCTTGGCAGACTGAGATGTAATAGTAACATCTGCCTCCGTGAGAAAAGCAATGGGAATCTACCTCACTCATTTCCCTTGAACGCCTCTTCAGTGATGTCTACGAACTGTTGACGATCAAACCAGCCTTCGGATTGAATACACAAAACATGCATAAAACTGCTAGTCAAATTTCAGCTGATATACCATGGAGGATTAAGAAATATTAAATGAAAGTTTATGATTATAAATGTAATAAATTACAGAGCCACATACCCTTTTGATTATCTGTTTTTGTGTGCTTGATCGTTCCATTAAAAGTACAGTACCTGTCTGGCTCCGTGAACAACCGGTTAGCACGCTCTATACGTGGGAAAAGAAATCCGTAAAAACGGATGATAAAATATAAACAAACATTTACATGCTTATGTTGTTTGATAGTTCAGAAAACGAGTCTTAAAGATATCATACTGTAGAAATGCGTAAATACGTCATGCAGACACACACTCCTATAGTACGGTAAGATTCATTTTCCTTTACACGTACGTGTAGGAAAAATGTTCTGATGGACTGCATATCCATGTGTGCCTGGGAGGCGTGACCAGTCCTAAGGAAAATAATGGGTAGGGAGAGCATTGTCAGATACGTGGTATTGCTCATCGACAATATACACTGACTGACAGAGCAAATGCAACACCAAGAAGGAGTGGTCAGAACTTTATGCCAATTGCAGGGTAGACTGACGTCACTGAGGTATGCTCATGATGTGAAATGCGTCGCTGTGCTGCGCACGTAGCGAACGATAAATGGGACACGGCGTTGGCGAATGGCCCACTTCGTACCGTGATTTCTCAGCCGACAGTCATTGTAGAACGTGTTGTCATGTGCCACAGGACACGTGTATAGCTAAGAATGCCAGGCCGCCGTCAACGGAGGCATTTCCAGCAGACAGACGACTTTACGAGGGGTATGGTGATCGGGCTGAGAAGGGCAGGTTGGTCGCTTCGTCAAATCGCAGCCGATACTCATAGGGATGTGTCCACGGTGCAGCGCCTGTGGCGAAGATGGTTGGCGCAGGGACATGTGGCACGTGCGAGGGGTCCAGGCGCAGCCCGAGTGACGTCAGCACGCGAGGATCGGCGCATCCGCCGCCAAGCGGTGGCAGCCCCGCACGCCACGTCAACCGCCATTCTTCAGCATGTGCAAGACACCCTGGCTGTTCCAATATCGACTAGAACAATTTCCCGTCAATTGGTTGAAGGAGGCCTGCACTCCCGGCGTCCGCTCAGAAGATTACCATTGACTCCACAGCATAGACGTGCACGCCTGTCATGGTGCCGGGCTAGAGCGACTTGGATGAGGGAATGGCGGAACGTCGTGTTCTCCGATGAGTCACGCTTCTGTTCTGTCAGTGATAGTCACCGCAGACGAGTGTGGCGTCGGCGTGGAGAAAGGTCAAATCCGGCAGTAACTGTGGAGCGCCCTACCGCTAGACAACGCGGTATCATGGTTTGGGGCGCTATTGCGTATGATTCCACGTCACCTCTAGTGCGTATTCAAGGCACGTTAAATGCCCACCGCTACGTGCAGCATGTGCTGCGGCCGGTGGCACTCCCGTACCTTCAGGGGCTGCCCAATGCTCTGTTTCAGCAGGATAATGCCCGCCCACACACTGCTCGCATCTCCCAACAGGCTCTACGAGGTGTACAGATGCTTCCGTGGCCAGCGTACTCTCCGGATCTCTCACCAATCGAACACGTGTGGGATCTCATTGGACGCCGTTTGCAAACTCTGCCCCAGCCTCGTACGGACGACCAACTGTGGCAAATGGTTGACAGAGAATGGAGAACCATCCCTCAGGACACCATCCGCACTCTTATTGACTCTGTACCTCGACGTGTTTCTGCGTGCATCGCCGCTCGCGGTGGTCCTACATCCTACTGAGTCGATGCCGTGCGCATTGTGTAACCTGCATATCGGTTTGAAATAAACATCAATTATTCGTCCGTGCCGTCTCTGTTTTTTCCCCAACGTTCATCCCTTTCGAACCACTCCTTCTTGGTGTTGCATTTGCTCTGTCAGTCAGTGTATTTCATCTAGACGATATATTCCAACTGGAAAACATAGATCAATTTCATGCTAAAAACGATTATGTATCTATTTGCATGATTCCATTCCTCCCTTCAAGGATGAAATAGGTAACATAAAAGGAATTTCATAAAAATGTATTTTTTTTTCCATGAGTAATTTGTACTGACATAAATGTAATTCATAGCTGCCAAATTTTCGGAATCAAAAATGGGAAGATTTTTTAATTCTTGGATTTCATCACATATATTGCGCCATGGTCCAACTGAAAAAAGGACAGAATAAAAGGCATACATATCTACAGTTACAATGTCAATTGACCATTAAATTTAAAATCTTAAACATAAAAATGATTACAAGAAAATGTACCTAATCAGTAATCACTCTCCTTATGACACATACATACGAATAATAAGACAGTCGAACCTCGATATGCCGGGCTGAGTGGCTCAGACGGGTAAGGCGCTAGCCTTCTGACACCAACGTGGCAGGTTCGATCCTGGCTCAGTCCGGTGGTATTTGAAGGTGCTCAAATGCGTCAGCCTCGTGTCGGTAGATTTACTGGCGCGTAAAAGAACTCCCGTGGCACTAAATTCCGGCACCTTGGTGTCTCCGAAGACCGAAAAGTAGTTAGTGGGACGTAAAGCGAATAATACTATTATTATTATTATTATTATTATTATTATTATTATTATTATTATTATTATTATTATTATTATTATTGAGCTTCGATATCTCGAACCTCCAATATTCGAATTTTCAGTATCTCGAAGTAACTTAGATTTTCCGACCGTCTGTCCTATTCTTCACGTGTATTTATTTCTCTATTATTCCATTATTGGTTGCACGAATTCTCGATTTCTCGAAGCAAACATTTCCTCCCTTGAAGCGAAAAATACTCTGAAACTCGAATTTTGTGCAACATTAACGCTGCATACGGCATTATTCGTGATTTGTGAGGAACAGTTAACAAGTAAATGAAGGGTAACAGTGAAGCTTGGAACTAATATGACGGGAACCGAAAAACTCGAACTTCTAGTGATCGGAAAATAGGCAAAGCCTCGCTGTTTCTCGGGTGTCAATTAATTACCGGTCACGTACGAAAACAAGCCCAGAAGTCGCGGATGACAAGCTTCATTTACGAAACTCGGCTGCGTGGTATTGACGAGGTTTAGTTCTTTCATGAAGAAGTCATCAGCCAATACAAAATGTGCAGTAACATTTTCTTAGTGTCAAAATTCGATTCTCTCACCAATAAGCAACAACAGGAATTGGGTTTAAAAATAAATAACATTGAACTTGTTCTAAAGTTCGTTCTATGATAGCATCTTGTGTCGGGCTTCTTGGTCCTTATAATTTGCTTTAGTACCGAACTGCCTCGGTCTGTACACTGGTTGCGACTTATAATAGCTACTGCCAACCTAGTTATTCGTCTTATCTGCTGTCTTAATGAAGGGCTTTTACGGTTTCCAAAAGTTAGTTTGATACCAGGGGTTTGTTCCATACGTCTTATAACTTTGTTCTGTAGCATCTGCAGTCGTAGGGGTTCAGTCTGCAGTGTCGTCACTTTAATGGAGCACCAGGCCTCACAGCCACAGAGTAGGATAGGATCAATTTTTTCCTTTCATTATTTAGGAAGGAAGCAAACGTGGCCTTGATTAAGGTACAGCCCAAGCAATTGCCTGGTGTGAAAATGGAAACCCATGCAAAACAATCTTCATGGCTCCGACAATGGGGTTCGAACTATCTCCCGAATGCAAGCTGGCAGTAACGTGACCCAATGAACTGCGCCGCTCTCAGCCACTGGCTGTTCTTTAGATACACGATACAAAAGAGTGATGGGAAAATTAATACTGCTCTCCTGCAATGCCATCTCTTGTAATATGCACGACGTTCAAGAACCATCTGTGGGTTGTGTATCAGTAAATGCCATGGGCTGCTGCTCCAAATGACCGTGAGAGATCTGCGATCTAGTTTGACCACCATAGGTGTACACTTTCAGCAGTCCGCAAGGTCCTCCAATCCACGAGGTCCTAAATGATTTTCCCTCGAGCCAGCTGAAGTCTAGGAACCTAGTATGGCAAGGTGTAAGAGGTGAGTTAACAAAGAAGAATAGCACCAAGTTTGGAACTCAGCACCAACCCAGCTAGGAAACTATGGAGGTCAATAACGTAAAGAAAAAAACGAGGACTATACTGGACCGACTGAGGGCAAGCCACACCAGATGCAAAGCTTCCACGCATAAATGGGGACTTTGCAATTCCCCACGCTGTGACTGTGAAGCTCAGGAATAGACGGTGGAACACTTTGTGAATGATTGCCCACTGAGAAAGTACCACAGACCGTTCCATGAACTCATCGATGTGACACCCTCACAACTCTAACCTAGCTACAGTCGCTAGATGTCAATTTGTGATGACATGATCATGATGATTGTTGTTTAAAAGGGCCTAACATCGAGGTGTCCGATTAGTTGGCTGAACGGTCAGCGTACTGGCCTTCGGTTCAGAGGGTCCCGGGTTCGATTCCCGGCCGGGTAGGGTATTTTAATCTTAATTGGTTAATTCCAATGACACGGGGGCTGGGTGTATGTGTTGTCTTCATCATCATTTCATCCTCATCACGACGCGCAGGTCGCCTACAGGAGTCAAATAGAAAGATCTGCACCTGGCGAGCCGAACCCGTCCTGGGATATCCCGGCACTAAAAGCCATACATTTCATTTTCATCGAGGTCATCGGCCCGTAATGGTACGAAATGATACGAAATGGTATGACAATTTAAAAATCCATAATCCTCCACTGACCAGAATTCGAAAACGTGAGGACAAAGTATTAATGGATGGACATGAAGTTAAAACCATCAGTGGATCCGACCCGCAATGCCCCACATTCCCAGAAACGTAGCGTTATACTATAGTATTACTGACCAAGGGACAGCTTCTAAAGCACAATACTGACTCGATGGTGCTTGTAGTCGAAACGGGTCTAAAATCCAGGTCATCGGCCCCTCATAATGGTACTTATCGCTAGGAAAATAGAACCATGCTATGAGTCATGTTGCGGTACTAATCAAAAGTAGCGTAGACTCGCGGTATTCCACAGTATGGTACTATGCACAGGTAATGAAATTCGCACATATAACACAGACCTATGGTGTTTCGCACACTGCGGCGCTACTTACAGGCAACACCAACCTATACAGGCAACGCAAACCTATGGCGTTCCTCACAAAAGTGGACTAAACACAGGGACCCGCACTATCCCGTGGTGTTCCTCACAGAGTGGGTACTAAGCATAGGCAAGGCAGAACCATGGTGTCGCTAATCCCATGGTGTTGCTCATATACGGGTACGGATCACAGGTACTGTAAAAGCCACAAACGCACTCTATTGCTACTAATCACAAACCTATTGTGGTACCTAACATAATGGTAGGCCTACTACGCGCAAGGATAAGCGACCCATGGTGTTCCCCGCGTGGTGGTACTAATTACAATTAGTATCATGGTTCTAATTTTATCAACCCTTGGTCGCCCCTTTTAGTCGGCTCTTACGACAGGCAGGGGATACCGCGGGTGTATTCTTCGTCTGCGTCGCCCACCCACAGGGTGTGGTGCGTTTGGTCCGCGAGAGGTATTTTATTTCCCTCAAATTCACCGGCAAGCCGGTTAGGAACCCCCTATCCGCCACCTGGGACATGCCACGTGGGAGTATCACCTCTCCCCCTGCTACGTCAGCGTAGTAGGTTCGTAGAATTTGTGATAACACTTCGAAGCCCAAACAACCATAGCGTAAGAACCTGACATTTTTTTCTTTCTTAGGGGAGTCTTGAATGTAATTTGGAATTTCTACAATTTACCACTTGTCACAACCAAATTTAAATCATAAGCACATATTAATAAGATTGAACACAAGACAAAATCACCTCCGTACATGCCATGAAGGCCCTTGGAGGAGTGGAAGGTAAAGGCTTCCACCATTGTTAACCGCGGCACGTGATGGGGTAGAGTGGTTAGCTCTATGCCCGGCCGCCTTTGCCCCCAGGAATTAACCTGGTACTCATTTCTGGTGTAGGCTGAGTGAACCTCAAGGCCATATGCACCTCCGGAAGTGGAAATCTAGTTTCTTAAATTTTACGACTTTCTGACGGGGATCCGAACCCACGTCCTTCCGGGCGAACCAAGCACGCCTTTACCGCCTCGGCCAGGCAGTCCCAAATAAGATTGAACACCACACAAAATTTGAAGTTGATTAGTTACGTTTTTGCAAAGTTATTAACAAATAATGTTTATCTTTTACATGTTGCATGGAAAATGTTCCTTGCAGCATGGTTTTCATTATTTTTGGGTTATAATTTGAGAGGCCTGTCCAAAATATTCATATACCTAATAATAACTCAGGATTGTGCAGTCACGTATAAACTATTGGAGATAAAAGTTTTTCATTTTTTCATTATTCATACAATAGGCAACACTCTAGTTTAGTGCTATTTTAGGAACAAAAATATGAAGATAATATTCAACTGATAATAAAATGCAGAACTACTTTTAATTCCTGTACGTACTGAAACATTATCTGAACATTTCAAGCGCATGTGATAAGAACTCTGTCGCAAGGAGCATTTTGTACATGGCAATGAACTGATAATATTTTAAGCTAAAAAAAAATGCACTTGAATGTTTTAAGAAACATACTTGCATCAAAACTGCTCTGGACTGTAAATCACTCCCTCAGACTTCTGTCTGCTCTTATACACAGCCTAGGCCTACTACAAGGTAAATATATTCCAGTGGGATTAATGAAATGGTACTCCGAAATAACTTTGAAGCCAATAGTGCCTGACAATGTGAAAGAAAGGGTCGTATGCCTGCTCTATATATGCCGTGCCACTACCCTTTAAATCCGGCATTTAGATCTTTTAAAAACGGGACGAATTGGGGATTTTAAGGTTAAAATTAAAAATTCAATTTTTTTGGCCAAACATCGCAACATTTCAGTCATGAATCCCCTTAACAAACTTCCAAGAACTTTCCTTGTAAAATATTTCCGTACGTATTAATGCTCTGAATAATTTATTTCTATACCTCATTGATCTGCATTCTCAAGAGCTGTTGTTCTGTCAGAGAATAAATAAATAAATAAATAAATAAATAAATAAATAAATAAATAAATAAATAAATAAATAAATAAATAAATAAATACATAGATAAATAAATAAATCCTGAGAAAAATCATGAGGCCCGTTAAAGGGGGAGGTGAATATAGAATCGGGCATAACAACAAGCTTAACCAACATTTAGAGAACATAACATCAGCCATGAGAAAGAGGAGACTTATACGGCCACATAGTCAGAATGGACAACAAGATACTGACCTCAAGAATCCTCAACACTATTTCTAGAGGGAAGGGGACAAATCATAAATGGATGAAACTGGCTTAGACTTAGGATTTTTTTAAATTGATCCCAAGGGTATATTCAACAGGGATAAATTTAGGATGCTGATCAGAACATCCGACACTCTCTAGTCACTGACAGCTAAAACACTGCGTCCTGGAGTGGGAGTGAAGTGGAGTCAGGAAAGGAAAGCAATCCACAGTCAAAGATGAAGGAATACTGGGCTGAGAAGAAAGCTCACCAGAGTTAGGAACCACGTGGTCCAAGGGGCCTCAACGAAACAAGGAAACCAGTAAATGCCCATGCATGGTGTATTGTTTGCTTCTCTCTCAGTAACAGTCAAGTCAGTCAGTGTATTGTAATGTCACCATGTGACAGCTGACATGCGACAAGGGAGAACGAAAAAGTTCAGCGCAAGAGCGCAAGGATATTTTCCTCGGTTCTTGACTAGATTTGCGGTACAAAGCTTGGTTAACACCAAGTCCCAGGGAAAGGAATGAACAATGAGGTTCTCCACAAATGGGTTGGATTAAAAAACGGAGCAGACCAAGCAAGGATTTAAAATCTGAAGCCGTTCCATAGATAGTGGTAAGGAGGGTATCGTTCCAAGAGGCAGGAAGAATTTAACTTGACTAATTCACTCCTCATTTCCAGCGGATTAAAAGCGGCAACGTAGAACCACAGCGGAAGGGAGAAACAATTACAAGGAATTGGCTAAGTAGCTGCGGCCCCTCCCAAACAGGGAAGCCGATAATTCATCCCGTAATATAACGAGATGTTAATTTTAGCTGCCGGTAATTCATAAATAACACCGCCTCAGCTTTCCTTCCAACATTTTAGGCTAATTAATAAGTAAAAGCTGTTCTTGCTTCTTCCTCCCTTCTCCTCCTTCGCTCAGTTTCTATGTCTAACTAAGAGAGAGCGTTTAATAACGACGAAATAATCCATTTCCGTTCCGAATCTTCGACCGCGACTTTTAAGGAAACTCCAGAACCTTCCACATAATGATTACGTTTTCTAATATCTAGTAATACACTAGCAAAATAATTCTCTGTACTCCTCAAAACAAACTCCAGCTTATTTCAGTTATTTCTAGGGTCGCTGGAGACAGTCAGGTTCATTTTGCTTTTGGCCCGGGTTTAAGGCCGCATGTCCTTCCTGACGCCTCGTGATTTTTGAGAAAAACATCTCAACCCAGAATCAACCGAGATTCGAACCAGCAGCTTAGCCACTGAGCTAATCACACCCCCTTTTTCTTTTCAAGTAAATTACTGTATAGTTAAACATTAGAAAAACTAAAGCCCTGTACAGACGGAGACATATCTTACACAAAAACTGGCGCAATAACACAATGTTCTCGTGTGAACATTGATATTGCTTACCATCTGGTGGCAAGCAATGAATTTGCTTGTAGATTGCATGCCAACATATGACGTCACATATTGTGCCATCTTACTAGCCACTGAATAGTACTATCAGTGTAATGTGTGATAAAATAGAGTGGAGCAGGCTGGCAGTAGAATGTTTGCCTCCATTCATTTTATGTTGATGGGAACTAGAGAAAAACATAATATTGCCATGAAAATATCAGGTAAACACATGAAATGTAACTTGAAGCATACTAAATTTATGTTTCTTTCAAGCTGTGGTGAATTGTTGCACATGTCTTGGGAATAATTGCAGAGATTGTACTTGCAGGAATTAGAAGTGAGAACATTAAATTTGTGTAGCTCTCTCCTGTTGCTAAAAATCGGAGAGTAATTAGGGAACGGATTTATATGTACTAATAATTATTGAAATATGTACATATATATTTAGTTATTTTTATTGAAATATGGAAATATATATGGACTTAAAATTACTCATATAACATTAATTTATATTTAATATCAAAGTTCAAAGAAGCTAAACAAAGTAGATCTACATGCAACATAATGTTGCACTTCTCATTTTAATATATTTGAAGAACATACAATCTTTTATTCTCTGTTACCAAAACAATGGATTATAAAATGTTCTTTTAAGTGCTGGAAAGTGAATCTTCTCCTATTATCTCTAAAGACAGATTTATATTGACAAACTGCGTTCAACATCGGAAGAGGTAATGGGGGCATAATTCAACTTCATAATATCTGCTGGGGTTAAATCCAATGTTAATTTTACACTATTTTATATTATTTAGCGTATGGCTAGAGATAAAGCATCTATTGTTATAAGATCTACACTACATACGTATGTCCAAATTGTTTATATAGTCTATAGCCTCTGGAGTCGCAAAAGCAAAGTCACTAGCACTGCCATTGTATTTTCTAGTCCTGCATTCTTCGATTATGTGCTTCACTGTCTGTTGCGTAGTGCCACAGTCACACTCAGGCGTTGGGATTCTGTTCCACTTCTGCACAGTTCCAACGTTGCTCGCGTTCGTAGGTTTAACCTGAATGTACCCTACACGTGACCCCTGGGTGGTGCTAAGGGAGCAACGGCGAACAGGCGACCAGACGTAAAGTTTTACCTCCTGGTCTAGATACAGTACAGAATTTTACACTTAAATCTCCACACAGCATTGGAGCAACCTTTGTCATTTCTTCATATCCAGGGTTCTTTGAAAGTACAGTGGCCATCTTCATGTTTGCTACATCTGCAACTTTACCTGTACTACGATTTAGTTGTTCCACAGTTTTATTCACAATTTCACAACTTTCAGAAAGTGAGAGATGCGAGTTTTGGAGCCTTTTCAGTGTTTTTGTGATGTATGAAAATTTATGCTGAATGTAACATAAGTCATTTCTCACACTTGTATCACAGACAACTGTTTTCGCGGCTTCAATTGAGGCTGCATCTTCAGAGTCCATGGCATGCAGAACGTTCTTAATACAGTCTATATATTCAACATAATATTCAACCGCTTGCAGCCACGTACTCCACCTAGTTAGAATCAGCTTAGGCGGCAATGGAATCGCTGGGTACATTTCTTTCAAAAGATGAACTCTTCTGTGGGCTTTGAGAAAAACTTTTTTCACTGAGGAAATCAATAAATCTACTTTGGGGTAACTGCCTCTTACCACTTCTGCTACATGATGAAAGGCATGTGCTACACATGTTAAATGAGTCATCTTAGGATATACAACACATAATACTTCTCCGGCTTTTATCATGTAAGGTGCGGCATCGCTAATAAAAAGTAACACTTTATTATACTTAACGCCCTGTGGCCAGAGGATACCCATAGCCTCATTGAACAGTTTTGCTATAGTTTTGTTATCGCACTTTTCTAGAACATCACAGTGTAAGAGAATCCGTTTACAATAATCTACGCTTAACAAACCAATGATTACATTGCCAATTAGCCTGCCTTCTTTGTCTGTTGTCTGATAGATGGAAACCCAAATTGTACCGTCTTTAATCTCTTGCCTTATCTTTCGAACAGTTTCATCGTATATTGCTGAACAGTACGTTTTTCTGAACGTTGACTCATCCGGGATGGATCGTTTAGTATATTTCTCGAGAAATTCCCTGAAGCACTCATTATTCAGTCTGAAGAGAGGTATGTCAGCAGAGATGAGAGCTCGGCAGAGATCGGTGTTGAACTGGGACGTTACACTGGAAGTTGCTGGTTGTGTCAGAAACATCTGTCTCTGTTTGGAATATCGTTGTTTACTGGTTGAAACGTGCTGTTGCACAAGGAACCTTTGACTAAATGTCACTGTACAATGACACAAATTACAAAATATCATCTTACTGTCAGTTGATAAACCATCTTCTTTAAATTCTGATACGTAACTTTCCAATTTTAAACTGGTTGACTGAGCTACTTTAGGCATATTGTAACAATGTTAATGTCTTCAATGAATATCGATATACAACTGCACACACTGAACGTACAAGAACACTATGATCCGTCTCACTGCTAATTCAAACTGCGAATGACTGGTAGTGAACTAGATGGAGTTATGAAGCAATCAAAGGGCTACCGACAATAGGGTTCAAACCCCTCTATCTCCCGAATGCAAGCTCATAGCTGCGCGCCCCTAACCGCACGGCCAACTCGCTCGGTATCAGGCGATTTTGAACACAGATGGGTCTAAGACACAAATTACAAAATATCATCTTACTGTCAGTTGATAAACCATCTTCTTTAAATTCTGATACGTAACTTTCCAATTTTAAACTGGTTGACTGAGCTACTTTAGGCATATTGTAACAATGTTAATGTCTTCAATGAATATCGATATACAACTGCACACACTGAACGTACAAGAACACTATGATCCGTCTCACTGCTAATTCAAAATGCGAATGACTGGTAGTGAACTAGATGGAGTTATGAAGCAATCAAAGGGCTACCGACAATAGGGTTCAAACCCCTCTATCTCCCGAATGCAAGCTCATAGCTGCGCACCTCTAACCGCACGGCCAACTCGCTCGGTATCAGACGATTTTGAACACAGATGGGTCTAAGACCAATGAAGGAGTCGGATATGCGTACTACTGCCCTGCATTCAACACCAGCAAAATGTTCTCCCTTCCCCACGAAGCTTCAATATTCACAGCTGAAATACTTGCCATTAAATCAGCCATCACGTACGGCGTCCAGCACTTCAGCAGTATATTAATTCTCACGGACTCCAAGAGTGCACTTCAAAAACTAGAACAACCATGCAGGAACACGCGTTCGAATAAATACATCATGGACATCCTAAGTTGCATATACCAAGCTAAGGAAAACGGAAAAGAAGTTCATCTTATGTGGATCAAAGGTCACACTGGAATTATACATAATGAAACCGTAGACCAACTGGCAAAGCAGAGCATTACAGAAGGCCAGTTCCAAGCACTACGCCTACCATACACGGACTTCCAAAGCCACATCAAGAAACAGGCTTACAAAGAATGGTCAAATTACTGGGCAACAACTCAACGCATCAAAGGCAAGCATTACGCCGCTATCCAGAGATACATCCCACAGAAACCATGGTTCAGTCTACTATCTCTAACTCGCCGCCATATGACATCAATTATCAGAATGCAACTTGGACATGCATCTTACCCCAGTCATCTGTTCAGACTCAAAGTCATAGACTCCCCAAATTGTACCTCTGACCCCAATCAAGAAGCAGACCTCAACCATACAATTTTAGGATGCACTAGATACAAACCACAAGTGACCAACTTATATCAAACGCTTATACAACTGAAAGTTCCACTTCCCACTTCCGTTTCGTCGTTGTTCAGCAGCTATGACATCCGTATACATCAAGCAATAGCCAAATTTTTAAGTGAAGCTAATTTAACATTGTGATAAGTTTGTTCTGTAGTCTGTAGTTAAACTGTTCTCATCCGACCAAAGTTCCTGTACCGTGGCTTTCCATCACCAATTAGTCATAATGCCATGAACGGTCCCATGTTGTAAAGATGTTGCTCTTTGACTTTCCTGTTTTCTAAATGTACAGAGCTGGCAGCATGGTCTTACGGACCAAATACCAAAATGTAATAATTAAAAAAAACAGTACTGTATCCAGAGAAATAAAACGAGAAATAAGAAATGTACGTACTTTCAACAGCTTGCCGGAAATTTTAATTCAAGGAACACCTGGCGTCTACTGCGTTTATCGAGCATTGGAAAACCGGACAGCAAACTGTGTTATTCTATTCCATATAGGGATTTACGTATATGCGTGCATGTTTGATGAAGTGAATTAAACCTAAAACTGCATGTTCACGGTTTTTATATACCATGCTAAGAGTTTACGTACACGTTATGTAGTGTTGGAGTGAGTTATCCATTCTATAGAGATAATAATGTTATCTGCTTTACGTCCCACTAACTACATTTGCGGTTTTCGGATTTTTATAGAGAAATGTATATACAAGTATATGCCTACTTAAAGTGAATGAACCTAAACATTGTCTATAGAGTGTTTTAAACCGTAATCTATTTATTTACAGTGTTAAAATTCTATTTTATATAGGGGAGAGTCCTACAGTACCGGCCACCTTAACTTTTTCCCTTATAAAATATAAAATGCTCTATGATATGAGATTTTCATACAATAATCTTGTACTTTACTAAATGCTTTTTCAATGTAAGGGTGTGATTTCCATAAAATCTTACCAAAAGTTAATAATATTTAAAAATACAACAAAGCTTAATTTCCAAGGACTACAAAAATCTTCTTCCAGTACCGGCCAGTTACTATTTTCTAAGATATATGCTATATGTCTAATACATTACTAATATCAAACAAATGCAGAAATAATTCGACAACACACAATTATAGGAATTGGCATCCACTAAATTCAAGTTCGGTTTATTTTTTGCAATAATTACAAATAAAATACAAAATATTTCCGTGGTCTACACATCCAACATGCGCCCAGTCTTTGCATTTGGTACACTGCACCCATTCTTGATCCAATGATTCACAACAAACAATGCATGATGTGTCTTCTTCCATTTCCTTAGTATTTACACAATAATCATAATAAAGCTGCTTTCCGGCAGTTTTGTTTTCTTTGTTGAACTGGTGAGGTAATTTTGAATGCTCGGCCAAAGCGAATGCTAATTGTAAAATTTTTTCCTGACCAGAGATATGAAGATTTTCGAGATCCTTCATATAAGTAACCAACTGATTTTACATATCGTAATAAAAGGATTTTTTTAATTCTTCCCATCTGAGGAGTTAGATCCACAGCCACACCCACTCTAAGTGCTCTCAGACGAACTTCTAACGTACTTCTTAGCGCACAAAAAGCCTCAGCAGCTTGCCCTGCAGTCATTTTGTTAGAAATAGTTTAGTTCAGTGCCATCTTCATCCCGTCCTCGATCCACTTTCATTGTATTTTATCCCATTTCTCTGTCAGTTTACTATGGAAAGTGATAAGAAGTGGATATCATTTTATTTCTTTAAAAGTCCTATTGGCCGGTACTGGAAGACATATGGTTGGCCGGTACTGTACGACACTCACGTGAAGGAACTTCCCCAGCTGGATATTGTTTAATAGACGATGTCGTGAAAATTTTACCAGCTATAGCGTCCTCAAGGAATGTATATAATATATAAGTAAAAACAAAATCAACAGCTTACCTGGAAATGGAATACCTAGGGCTTGAAAATATCTTTTCGCGCGCGATCGTAAGCCGGCCAATGTACAACACTCACATCTCACACAAGACTTAACGCTAAACGAAACCCCCAAAGTATGACACGCGGGAATGTAGCATCCTTCATATGCCACCTGTAAACTACTGCCATATAGCACCTAAAACGAGAACCAGCAATGGCCGGTACTGGAAGCCGGCCGGTACTGTAGGACTCTCCCCTATACAAAGCAAAGTCGTCTCCATACAGCCCATGAATGTAAAGGCTTCCACTATCCGTAACCTCGGCACTTGGTGGGGTAGAGGTGTTAGCTGTACGCCTCCGGCCGCCTTTGCCCCTAAGAATTAACCTGGAACTCATGTTTTATGTAGGCTGAGGGAACCTCAGGGCCATGTGCACCTCCGGAAGTGAAAATCTATTTTCTTAAATTTTCCCATTTCCTAACGGGGAATCGAACCCACGTCCTTCCCGGGTGAACCGAGCACGCCAGGCAGCCCCTTCTATGCTATATATCCAGCAGACCTATTTCAATGTCAGTCGGTAAGAGGCTACGTAGACAAGGCGCTGTGAGGTTGAAAGGACATTCTGTCGATTTATAAATATCCTTACTGAAAAGAGGCATACGCTTAGAAAACCTTGAAAAACTGTAATATAATTGGCGAGTAAGTTGTTTCAGTACAGTTCCATTCTAAATGCCCGCCTCCGGAGCGTAACGGTTAGATTCCCGGTAGTGCCAGAGATTTGAGAATGGCAGGAGGGCTGGCATGTGTTTAAAATGATACAGGCAGTTCACCTCTATTGGCGTGTGCCTGAAAAGAGCTGCACCACCTAGACTACAACACGCGCAGTTTCTCATACACGGCAGATGCCGCCCACCCTACACCAGACTAACAACAGCCACACACAAATTATTGTTCATTCTAAGTTTATGAATTCAGATCAACATCGAACTGGCACTTTCAAATATAGTAAAACCTCCATTAGTTAACATTTTTCAGATCACCACTCAAATATTTAATACAAAGTCCAACTACTTCGCTGAATGGTCAACGTCGAAGCCTTCGGTTCGAGTACCGAGCCTAAGTAATTCCTTTGACCCTTCATATAAACACACAACACACCACGCCACATCAACAACCACCACACACGAATGGAATACGTTTTCCCTTCAGTCATCAGTGTTTCCGTCTCAATGAAAAACGCTAGACCTATACGAAAAAACGCTAAATCCCCTCTCATTAGAAATGGGCACTGTCGACTGATAACTATCACATAAGTCGATAGTTTAAACTATCGTAACAGTCGACTACTTTAAAAAACAAGTCGTCTGGATTCAGTCGCAGTCCCCGTCACGAATCTCTCCACGTTTTTCTCTCCAGTCAGCACAAAACAAGTCGACTGAATTCAGTCGCATTCCCGTCACGAATCATTCCAAGTTTTTCTCTCCAGTCAGCACAAAACAAGTCGACTGAATTCAGTCGCATTCCCGTCACGAATCATTCCAAGTTTTTCTCTCCAGTCAGCACAAAACAAGTCGACTGAATTCAGTCGCACTCCCGTCACAGCGACGCGGAAGCAAATGGAACTATCGGTTTATGGTCACTTCGGATGTGTAATATAATTTATGTTAACTTTATAAGTACCTACTTGATATGACGATTTTCTCTTGTCGTTTATATACGGTTGTTTCGTTGTATATTTGTTTATATTAATTACGTTATTCATAAATAAGGCATACCTACATTAATAATCTAGAAAATACAGTAGTAGCGTAGTAGTGTGTTTGGCTATTCTCATACAGGCCTGTATTCTGATTGTGTATTACAGCAACAAGTTTTACATATTATTGTCAGCATTGTTCGGGAATAGAGCCTTATTGTCGTCTTCCTAGATTTCACTGTCCAGTTAGCACAAAAAAAGGCAAGTTGCTTTACGTCGCACCGACACAGATAGATAGGTCTTATGGCGACGATGGGACAGGAAAGGGCTAGAAGTGGGAAGGAAGCGGCCGTGGCCTTAATTAAGGTACAGCCCCAGCATTTGCCTGGTGTGAAATTGGGAAACCACGGAAAACCATCTTCAAGGCTGCCGGCAGTGGGGTTCGAACCCGTTTTCAGTCTCTACCTCTCATGTTCAGAGGTCAGACATATTTGCATTCTTCCATTTCTGAGCAAAGTCCTAGAGAAAATAGTTCATTCCCAAATGATTCATTATTTTGCTGAACATTATGTACTAAATCGTGTAAAGCCTGGATTCCGTAAACATCACAGTACAACTGGTTTCTTAAAAATAACCGATGATGACAGGTTTGCTATGGATAAGAAAGGAGTGACCAGTTTAGTTCTGTTTGATTAGGCTACTCTAAAGCTTACGATCGTGGTCATCGCCGTCTTTTCTGAGCAAAAATGCGTTGTTTAGGCTTCTCCATTTCTCCTATCAACTAGTTAAAACGGCGTTCAGATTGGTCGTATGTGAATGTACGAGTGCCACAAGGCTCTGTACTTGCACGTTTTTTGTTTGGACTGTATATCAACGACACTGATTGTAATTTCATTCATTGCTCATACTACTTGTATGCCGACGATCTCCAGATTGATCGTAATTTTATTTCTTCTTTAGACGCCGAAAAGGTCATTAAAGTAACTGAAGGCAATCAACGACTAAACTTGTGGTCTATTAGTCACAATCTTATTAAATAGTAGTAAGACACAGTATATAGTTATATGATCCTCCAAACTATTATATCAATTGAATAATGACAATGCGTCCTCTATCGTAGTCGATGTTCTAACTTGTATGTCTTCCGTTAAAGAAATAGGACTAACTCTTGATGCTCCCAGTTCGTGGACACCTCATGTAATTGGAACAATTAATAAAGTGTCTTCTACAATACAACAGTTGTGACGTAACTATAGCCTTTCTTGCCTTCAAATTTTCGAAAACCGGGCGAGTTGGCTGTGCGGTTAGGGCCGCGCAGCTGTGAGCTAGCATCCGGGAGATAATGGGTGCGAATCCCACTGTCAGCAGCCCTGAAGATGGTTTTCCGTGGTTTCCTATTTTCACACCAGGCAAATGCGGGGGTACCTTAGTTAAGGCCACGGCCGTTTTCCAATTCCTAGCCCTTTCCTATCCCATCGTCGCCATAAGATCTATCTGTGTCAGTGCGACGTAAAGCCACTAGCAAAAAAATCGAAAAATCCCGGTTCAGTAATATTCCCAGTTTTAGATTACGTTCTCACGGTTCTGTGTGTGATCTCTCCGGCACGTTGAGCATACGTCTCCAAACGGCGCAGAATGCATAACGTAGGCACGTTTTATAGCGATCGTAAAACGCGGTAGTCACATAACTCCGTACTGTCGACAACTTAGCTAGGTAAAACTAAAAGAACGGTAGATGTTATGTATGGCAAATCTAGTACTACAGATGGAATCCAATGAAAGTCCAAAATATCTTTCTAATCAATTCACTGCTACGTCACCTGTGCAAGACTGAAACAATACATTCGCAAGCTATGTACCTTACGTACATACCCAGACACCGCACGATTAAATGTTCAAACTCATTTATAATCAGTGGCTGTCGTCTGTGGAACACAATGAACTTTAATCTGCTGTTTCAGAAATCCTCTCGCGACAGCAAGATATGTCTTTTTGCTTTTTTGGTATTTGCTTTACGTCGCACCGACACAGATAGGTCTTATAGCGACGATGGGATAGGAAAGACCTAGGAAATGGAAGGAAGCGGCCGTGGCCGTAATTAAGGTACAGCCCCGGCATTTGCCTGGTGTGAAAATGAGACTTGAACCCACTATCTTCCGATTGCTGGATACTGGCCGCACTTAATCGACTGCAGCTATCGAGCTCGGCAAGAAATATATATGGAACAATTAATGATATATGAACATTAAATAATTTATAATGGTAGAATGAGTTCTTGGTTCAAGGCACTTACAGGGGTTAGACAAGGCTGTAATCTTTCACCTTTGTTGTTCATAGTTTACACGGATCATCTGGTGAAATATATTAAGTGGCAAGAAAGGATACAGTTAGGTGAAAATAAGCAGTCTAGCCTCTGCTGACGATTTGGTCTTAATGGCAGATTGTGCCGAACTTGAACTTGAAAATAAGTGCAATGAGTATGGTATGAAAATGAGCCTTTTTCTAAGACTAAATTGATGTCAGTAGGTAAGAAATACAAGAGAACTGAATGTCAGATTGGGAATACAAAGCTGGAACAGGTAGGTAATTTCACGCATTTAGGATGCGTGTTCTCGCAGGACGGTAGTAGATTGAATTAAGGTGCCGTAAAGCTAATGCAGTGAGCTCGTAGTTGCGATCAACAGTATTCTGTACGAAGGAAGTCAGCTCTCGGATTAAACTGTCTTTAGGCCTACATCGGTCTGTTTTCAGACTAACTTTGCTTTACGGTAGTGAAAGCTGGGTGGACTCACAATATCGTATTCATAAGCTAGAGGTAACAATCATGAAAGCAGCGAGAATGATTGCTGGTGCAAACAGGTGGTAACAATGGCAGGTTGGTACTCGGAATGAGGAAATAAAGACTTAGTTAGAATTGAACTCCATGGATAAAGCTGTATGCGTAAATTGGCTTTGGTGGTGGAGTCACGTGAGGCGAATGGACGAGGACAAGTTAACTAGGAGAATAATGGACTCTGTTGTGGAAGGTAAGAGGAGTATAGAGAGACGAAGACGACGATGGTTAGGCACAGTTTCTAACGATTTGAAGGTATGAGGTATAGAACTAAACGACGCCAATGAAGTCGTAACAAATATAGGATTGTGGCGGGGATGAGTAAATTCACAGACGCTTGCAGACTGAACGCTGAAAGGCTTAACAGTCTATAACGTAGATGTATGTATGTATGTACGAATGTATGTGTGTATGTATGGTGCTTATTTTTAATACCCAAATGTCCTCGGGTTAGTTTAACCGTTTCAAATGAATACCAACTTCACAACGGATAAACTAGCGGTTAAATTCCAAGCCTTGCCACAATTCCGGGCGGAGCCATTTCAACGCGCGACAGCTGAAGGGTTAACCTCGAGATCACGTCCCACTCCCACAAGCGAAACTCCACTCTGCTGAAGCGGGCGCCATCTTACATTTATAACTCATCGGCAGGCTCAGGTGGCGCTACTACCGACCAATGCAGATATATTAAGTGTTCCCTCCTACTTTTTCCTCTCTATTACATAATCGCATTACACATCCATTTTCCTTACAACTTTGTCACTAACACTTCCCAGACAGGTAATGGAATAAACAAAAACTCAATTAAAGTTTTTAAAAAATTCCCGCCAGCCGCTCCCAATAATGGGAGCAATTCATTAATTGACGTCATTTTGGTGCTTTAGTTTGTCCATAGAGAGGCACCACATGCGCAGTAAAAAGCCAAATTTGGTTACAAAAATAGGGAAACTTGGTTACACAGAGCACTTCATGCATCTGTAATGTGATAAAACGCACAACTGAACACTCACGTCCAATAGAAAGTAGAGACCACACACAAGTACAGCAGAGACTTTCTAGTGTGAGCACATAACACTCCTTCCAGGCATGACACCAATAGTGTATTTCATACCAGCCATTATCATATACCGTGTATAATATCTAGACACACCATTTCATATCATATATACAGAATAGTTTGGTTCAAAGAGCGAACTGTAGAAAATCTTCACGTTTCGCCAAGAATTTGCTCCACACCCTCGGAAGAAAAACTATCGGCCACGACTACTACTGTTCTAATAATTCCGAAAGATTTGATATCAATTGATCATTGGTCGGTTGATGAAATATTACTCTCATTTGTCACCAGAGGATTATTATTATTATTATTATTATTATTATTATTATTATTATTATTTATTCTTCTTCGTTATGCCCAATTAAAGAGCGCGTTTGAACTTGTTAGCTTGGTCTTCACCTTCTCATTATTCCTCTTCTCCCCAAATATCTCGAATTCGCTGTAATGTTTTTTTCCGTTCTTCTGCCCACTGTTTTCCAATGGTCTTTTTAGCTTTTTTTCCAGGAATGTGTGATTTGCAACCAGAATTCCGAAGAGTTTACGATGTTTTATGGTGTCATCTGTAGAGTTTATTTCTTGTATATCCTGCTTTTTTTTTCAACCAGTTGATCTTGACTAATTATACCGTACAGAGCGGACTGGCCACATATGTTAAAGCGCTACGGCGTTGGAGCCAAGTGGGAGACGAGTGGGTTCAAACCCCACCGTCGGCTGTGTTGAGAATGATTTTCTGTAGTTTCCCTTGTTCACTTCCAGGCAAATGCCGGGTCAGTTCCTATTCATAGGCCAGAGCCGATTTATTCCATCTCCTTAATCAAATTCATTCACCACCATTATTTTAATCTTTATTAACTCCTCAACTGAGGTTGACGTCAGTAAGGGCATCTGGCCGTAAAAATAGGCCATATACATTAATCTCACCTCTTCCCCGATCTCATACCAGGAAACGGGACTAGGGTAGACATACACATGTAAAGTTAGTTTTACGTCCCGCTAACCACTTTTACGGTTTTCGGAGACGCCGAGGTGCTAGAATTTTGTCCCGCAGGAATTTTTCTTTAATGTGACAGTAAATAATCTACCGACACGAGGTTGACGTATTTGAGCACCTTCAAATACTACCGGACTGAGTCAGAACCCGACAACTTGAGCTCAGAAGGTCAGCGCTCAACCACCTGAGCTATACAGGCCGGCTCATGCATCACATCATCGTATGGCATACACAATCAAAATATGCCTATATAGGCCTCTACAACTTATGTACAGATTTATTCACTTAAAACGGGTGTATTTTTTCATAACGTCTCTTTTCTGTTTGGTGACTATTCCCTATTCTTATGCATTGTAGGGTTAAACAGCCGCACTGAGTTCAGCGTTCAGTTCTTAGATAATTTCAGAATATGAATTGTCCTCACACTCCTCGGGCTCGTTTGCTACCCGAGTTTTTGTGTCTTCCGCTGAACGATGTCCTTTACCAATATACTGTATTACATATGGCGTTGGATCCTAGTCTCTTGTCCACGAAGTTCAGAAAAACTGAAGAAACGTGTGACATCAAAAGACTTACTTTGACTGGAGACACAATCTGATTCATTACGGCTAAATCGAAATTCACATTCTGCAGAGCTACAGTATATGGGATAAGTTGTTTGTGAAGGGAACAAAGTCCTCAGGAACCGTGTCGCAATTTGCCAGACAATCTCATTATGCATTGATAATCTTTCTAGAGTTTACTTTAACACTACATCAAAGCTGGTCAACTTTTGTTTGTTCAAATCGTGGGAGTAAGTCTGCCTATAATTTTCAGTACGTTTACAAGTACTTCATACTATACACAGCAGGATCAGTCTGGCATCACTGTACGTTGATGTCTTGAAACTGTTGTTTGCCTGCTCGAAGTTCTAAACAGGCGGTCAAACTGACAAAAGATACAGGTAATAAACTACAGTTCCACTGCATCACTAGTTACTATTCAATAATTAATCTTGGGCGGCGTTCTTCTATATGTAGCAGCTCGCTGTCGTCTCACACCGGGCAAGTTGGCCGTGCGGTTAGGGGCTCGCATCCGGGAGATAGTGGGTTCGAACCCCACTGTCGGCAGCATTGAAGAGGGGTTTCCGTGGTTTCCCATTTTCACACCAGGTAAATGCTGGGGATGTACCTTAATTAAGGCCACGACGGCTTCCTTTCCATTCCTAGGCCTTCCCTGCCCATCGTCGCCATACGACCTATCTGTGTCGGTGCGACGTAAAGCAAATTAGAAAAAGCTGTCGTCACAGGTAATAACTATTTCTCTCTTCAATTTAAATTTTTTCTCGAGAAAATACACAGTATATGTTGATTTCTCCGCTACATCGAAAAACATAGAATCAGGGATATGTTTTTATTTTTTTATTTTTGCTAGTTGCTTTACGTCGCACCGACACAGATAGGTCTTATGGCGACGATGGGACAAGGAAGGGCTAGGAGTGGGAAGGAAGCGGCCGTGGCCTTAATTAAGGTACAGCCCCAGCATTTAACTGGTGTGAAAATGGGAAACCACGGAAAACCATTTTCAGGGCTGCCGACAGTGGGGTTCGAACCTACTATCTCCCGAATACTGGATACTGGCCGCACTTAAGCAACTGCAGCTATCGAGCTCGGTACGGATATGTTTTGGGGCTTAGAAGACGAGAGACCGAGTACAGATTCTTTGTTATCTTTGAGTGTTTTACGTGACTGGGGAGGCCTCCCCCGGGAGATGCTGGAGCGAGGGCTGCGGTGAGAAGGTGGCATCACAAGGTAAAGGCAGAATTTTGATCTAACTATATGAAGATTATTTACGTGTGAATAAAGCGAAGATTCCAGCGTTCCCCCTTAGCAAGTAACGGTAAGGTCCACCTGCGTTTAGTTTAACTTTAATGTACGGCTTTCTTTTTTGACTTTAACTTAAAATGTAGATTTTTCTTGGCAGCTTTCGAGCTTAATAGTATCACCCCTAATGGAGAATTTGTAAATGTATGGACGCACGAGTATATACCCTCGTTTCCCCTTTTCAATTTTTTTGGGGTGGCTTAGGTTTCCTAAATTAACCTCTCATCTTTTCGGACTTTAAATTTTGTGTTCCCTACTCACCCAGTAGTATTGCTTATCCTCTGCGTTATCGGGCCTTATGACATATTTGGTGTTTCTTCAGTCTTTAACTTAGGAGTGTTTGAATGTTTTTCAACCTCTGTTTATCATATTTTGTTCTCCTTCCTAATCGATTATTTTTCTTCCTGTTTATGGCCGTGGCTTCCCCTCCCGTATCTTCTGGATCTTTCGATCGACTTTTCTACATGTAGCTTCCCCTTAATACGAGGGTCTTGAGTGTCAAGGTTGTTTTGAAGGCAGAAGATGTATTCTGCTCTATGTAATGAGTAATGTTAATTATCTGTTCTTTAAAGGGCAGTTATGAATTTTAAAATGCAAATTTTTGTTATGGTTAACCCTTATAATGTGATGGAAACTGTAATCTGAGGGTTCGATTTCTTTATTGGAACTTTGTTCTGAAAGCCACGGCTTCTTCTGGATATTGAGTTATGTTCTAAGTTCTCCTTACTATGGAACCTAAATTATTATGGCTTGTCTTTTTCTATAACCTTGTAATTTTGAAGGCCTCTTGGTCTAATTTACTCTGTAGGACTTAATAGAAATGGGGTCCTTACTCTCCTAATGTAACTGACCGAGCTTCTAATCTCCTCTTATGATATATCCCACTTGTTAAACTATTGTTGTCAAATAACCCAAGTAATAAGAAAAGAAAGAAAATCGTTTTTTCAAATAGATATTGCTGACAAAATTTAAACTAGGTTAATGCTTTGTCCAGCCATTCACCCCTGACGCTTCTTTCCCTCTCTGCTCCGCGAAAATCACGGTACCACTTATCGATGATGATAATGATGATGATGATGATTATGCTTGTTGTTTAAAGGGGCCTAACATCTAGGTCATCGGCCCCTAACGGTACGAAATGAGACGAAATGCAATGACAATTTAAAAGTCCAAAATTCATCCACTGACTAGAATTTAAAATGTTATGATGAAGAATGAAAGGATAAATATGAATTTAAAATATCAGAGGAGCCAGCTCACAATACTGAAATTTAAAAAAATTCAAACATTGATCCACTGACTAGAATTCAAAAAGATGACGATGAACAATGATTATGAACCTAAAACAATCAGTGGATCCGACCGGCAATGCCCCACCTTCCCAGAAACTATACTGAAAAATTCGTATTACTGACCAAAGGACTGCTTACAAAGTACAATTCTGAATCGATGATCCTTGTTGTCCAAAGGGGTCCAAAATCCATATCAACGGCCCCTCATAATGGTACGTATCGCTAGTAAAGTAGAACCATGGTATTTCTGAAGTTGCTGTACTAATCAAGAGTAGCGCAGACTGACGGTGTTCCAAACGTTATGGTACTACTCACAAGTACTGAACGTCGCACAGGAAGCGCAGACCTATGATGTTTCTCACATAATGGCGCCACTCGAAGGCAACGCGAACCCATGGTGTTCCTCACATAGGTGTACTAAAAATAACGACTCGTACTATCCCGTGGTGTTCCTCACACAGTGGGTACTAATCACAGGCAACGCAGACCCACAGTGTCGCTCATATAGTGCTACTAATCACAGGCAACGCCCAGACCCGTTTCTCACAATGGTACTAATCACAGGCAACGTAAGCCCGTGGTGTTCCGCATATAGTGGTAGTAACCACGGGTACTGTAAACCCATAGTGACCCACCCACAATTGCTACTAATCACAAACCTACTGTGTACCTAACATAGTGGTACTACTCGCAAGTAAAGGCGACATAATTTTCCCCGCGTGATGGTACTAATAACAAGTAGTTTCATGGTTCTAATTCAATCATCCCTTGGTCTCCGCTTTTAGTCGCCTCTTACGACAGGCAGGGGATACCGTGAGTGTATTCTTTATCTGCGTCCCCCACCCACAGGGGGCGGTAACACTTATCAACCGGCCATTAAAGATAACATCAGGAAATCACGACTCCGTTGTTTTGGACAGATCTTTAGAATGGAGGGAATCCGACTTCTGAAGTAACTACTGGATCGCTGTCTTCCTTATGGTTGGAAAATAGCAAGCAGTGTTTCCAAACAAAACGTGGATCAGCCACGTAGAAGCAAAGGCCAAGTGACTAGGTCAATGAAATAACAACTGAAGGAAGCAGCATAAAACAGATTGAATCGGAAGAAATTCATCAAGGACGCGCTTGTCAGAGAAACAGTGGAGGTATCAACTTAGGTCACGATTTGCTGCTGGCTCTAGAGTGAGTGAGGGACTGACTCAGCCTTTGTTAGATCAGCTGAGGAGCTGTCTGATATGAGCGCAAGAGACCCGGACAACAACGCTAAATAATAGGGCTGAGGATGTCGTTACACAGATCACGTGTAATATCTGCAGCCTGGACAGTAGTCGTTATGCCAGCCTAGTGGCCTCAATGAGCTGCACGTGCCATAGGGTTTGCTTTATTTATGCCGGGGCCTCTCAAACGCTTAAAATCTCACGCGTACAAAACGAGGCGCAGAGGTTCTCTGCACCGTGCATCGGTCCGACTCGGCTCAGTTCAGATCAGCGTTTTGTCTCGGAGCGACTCGACTACGCTCGGCTCGGATGGTGGAGCGCTGCAGACCGAGTGACGATGGGAGAAACAGGCGGAGCGAGAGAGAGAGACGTAGGAAAAGCGAGAGAGAGAGAGAGAGAGAGAGAGAGAGAGAGAGAGACAGAGAGAGATTTTGCTCAAAATCGAGGAGTGGGAGATCTGTACTCAGGTCAACGTTGTCTTATGCACCTTGCGCCGCGCAAGGCACCCTGAGAGGCCCTGATTTATGGTGAACTTGTATCTCCTTATTACGATATACAGTAGTTTCCCTTACATTATCGCTACGCCTAAAAAACGCTGTGTCATCTTATTTCAGCTTAGAACTCTGACCACAAAGGTTCTGTCATCCAACGTTCAGTATTGTATGAATTATATCAAGGAAAATTTTCGTTCCAGATGATACATGTGCTGCGGGTCAGTATTTCTCCCGACAACATTGTCACATAGCGGTATTTCAAGGCGAAACGACGATATTCTTTAAGACTACACAGGAAACGTAGCGGAAGCATAGACCTTTCTCGAGGAGACCCACGTGTGCTAATAATAAATTGACATTAACATGGCATGCTTTCTACGAAAGTCATTTCACTGAAAATCTTCGTCCCTGCTTTGGACCGTGCAGATAAAAGGCTCATTATAGAAAATTATTTCAAATATGTGAACAGATTCTTCACACTTCATGGTTGTCTTTCTACTTCACGAAACAAATCGACGGTTTCATTCCAAAGCTCTCTATGAAATCATGTATTCATTGAAGCATAAATTTATCATAACATCGCGGTCAATAATTGGTAGGTTTCCGGATTTTAGTTGCTTAACATTGCATTAACGGGAAACCAAAGAATAAATCTCAAGGGCTGCAATGGTAAGGTTATTTATTAGGATACACACCACCAGATTTTTATTTTTTGATGTACCGAATCCACCATAATTTCCACTAGCAACGAGACAGAAAAAGCACCCACCAGTCAGACATTCGAAACAATAAGATTTGCTGGGAAAATCACTGAATAAACAGCGCTGATATTATAACATTTAAAAAAATTGTTTTACATCGCAGACGCAGACAGGGCGATGACGAGACAGGAAAGAGCTAGGAGTGGGAAGGAATCGGCCTTCATTAAGATACAGCCCTAGCATTTGCCTGGTGTGAAAATGGGAAATAACGGAAAACCATCTTCAGGGCGGCCGTCACAAACGGAGAAAACGCTTTCCTTCCGAGGAGTTCCGTTTCGCTATAAACTCGGGGCGATTTTTTATTTATGTAAAATTATAACAAGCACTGCTCTTACAACAAATAATTCCTGTTGGTCGGGGGTGGTAGAATAACACCCATGGTAGCCCTTGACTGTCGTAAAAGGAGACTAAATGGGTCCCCGGGGCTCTTAACTTGCGAATGTGGGCTGGCGACCACGGGGCATTTAGCTGAGTCCTGGCTATGGTTCCACTTACTTGTGCCAGGCTCCTCACGCTCATGCATCCTATCCGACCTCCCTTGGTCAACTCTTGTTCTTTACCGACCCCGACAGTATTAGGTTTGCAAGGCCTAGGGAAAGGATGCGAACCTACGACACGAATTCCATGGCACGTCAGACAACGTACTAACATACTAATGTTTTTAACATGTATTGAATAGGTCGAAAATCTAGCAGCTTAGCATATTTTAACATTACGCTTTGATAAAGAAGTACGTCTCAATTCTATGGCCATATATTTTTTACGATGTTTATTAGGTTAAAGCAAAAATGTACTTTGTTCTTAAAATTTACCTGTTTAAAAAAATATAATTTTCAGTGATATTTGCAAAATAAAATCATGAAACATTCATTCGAATGGATTTATATGTAATGCAATCTAATACATAAATGAAGTCAAACCGGGCGAGTTGGCCGTGCGCGTAGAGGCGCGCGGCTATGAGCTTGCATCCGGGAGATAGTAGGTTCGAATCCCACTATCGGCAGCCCTGAAAATGGTTTTCCGTGGTTTCCCATTTTCACACCAGGAAAATGCTGGGGCTGTACCTTAATTAAGGCCACGGCCGCTTCCTTCCAACTCCTAGGCCTTTCCTATCCCATCGTCGACATAAGACCTATCTGTGTCGGTGCGACGTAAAGCCCCTAGCAAAAAAAATGAAGTCAAATGAAGGGTTTCATGATGTTCTTAACGGAAAATAGCCGATGGCACAATAGCCAGTAAAAAGTAATAAGACCTTAATTGAGACTCTAGTCCGTAAAGGTTTGCCATCCCTGGCCTAGGGAGTCTTTCATTTTCACGCCTTTCGCGGCCCTTGTCTTTCTTTGGCCGATACTTTCATTTTTCGAAGCGTCGAACTCCTTCCATTTATTCCCTATGATTAGTCTTAATGGAGGATGGTTGCGTAGTTGTAATTCCTACTGAAACAGTAATCACCACCACTACCACCACCACCACCACCACCACCACCACCACTTACAGCAAACACAACTTCTCTTAGTAGATAGAAAATTGGACCAAGAAGTTTGCCGCACAATTCAAGGTAACTATGAATCAGGAGATTGCAACAAGATAGTGTGCACGCAAACCTAATACTGGCGGGGTCGGAAGAGAACATGAGTTGATCAAGGGCAGTAGGGCAGGAAAGAACGCTGACACAAGTAGAAGTGATGCCTAATTCAGCTAGGGGCTCGTAGTCGCAGAGGAATATGTTTGGAAGTTAAACTCCGTGACTGCAGAGTGGGATGTATTCAAAACTTTAGTATTATTATCTCGCAAGTACCTATCTGAACTAAGAAGAAAATACTAGGATGGCTCGTTTCATCGAATGGACCACTTTAAAATGAGAAGGGACTTGACGACATCAATACAAACCTTAGTATGCTATTATCACCTTAATACGTAGTTTCGGATGGGTTTACCTCAGCACATTCAGGAGTTAATTTCACGAAATGTTCAAATATTCTCCTCTCGCTAGCCACATTAAAGTTATGCTTTTACTATAGTTTTAACGTGGCAGTGCATTAAGGCAAGATTATTGCCACTAAAGTTCACATTTGCTCCTGTCATTGAATTGGGGGTGGGTTATAAATGCAATAATAACCCAACTTCCAGTGTAACGTTACTACAGTTTCCGCTAGAATGTGCTGCATTGTCAAATTGTACGATCTACTTTCGACAGTGAGGCAAATATTACTTCATTTTAAATTTTGTTAATGCAGTAGATGATAAAAAGGAAGAAAAACTACAGTGATCCATCTTAATGTATTTGTGATGCCTAGAAAATATCCACTAGCCAAAACACATCTGAACAAGTAATCACCAACTAAGAAGTAGAACATTAACAATCCAAACAAATATATATGTAGATCGTTGCTTACGCTATCATACAAGCAGACGTGTGACAAACGGTTATTTTTGTGTAACTGCTACATCTGTCACTGCTACAATAAAATAACTGTAAAATAACAGTTAAAGATAACGTCCAACGTTACTCTCTCTTTTTATTGGTTACAGCCTAGTCACGGCTTCAAACTTGTCTCGTTACAGCTGTGTTATGAAGTCCCGTTCCTTCACTCGCACATGCGCCCACGTATCACTAAACTGTTGAAAGTCGGTGCAGCAAAACACGCATTCCTATTTGCTATAAAGTTAACGAGAGGCAGACAACGGATGAAATGAGAAGACAACATAGCGTCTTTTCTTAAATCTAGATGAATGAGTTTGACAATGCCCCGATCAAAGATAAAAGACAAGAAAACATGATGATCTATCTGCCAAACCTCGACACAAACCGCTACAAGAGGATAGATTAAGTAAACTGAAGTAATGTTATGTTATCTATAATATGTTATCTATAATATCAATATGGAAAGTTAGCATACTAATTTATTTATGGTACAAGAACAATTATACGGATGAAACTGATAATATTATAATGTAGGTGAAATGAAATGTCGTATGGCTTTTAGTGCCGGGAGTGTCCGAGGACATGTTCGGCTCGCCAGGTGCAGGTCTTTCCATTTGACGACCTACGCGTCGTGATGAGGATGAAATGATGATGAATACAACACATACACCCAGCCCCCGTGCCAGAGAAATTAACCAACGATGGTTAAAATTCCCGACCCTGCCGGGAATCGAACCCGGGACCTCTGTGGCCAAAGGCCAGCACGTTAACCATTTAGCTATGAAGCCGGACATAATGTAGGTGACCCTGCGTGATGTCTCAGTCAACGATTACCCCTGAGCAATTGAATACGTCATAACTACTTTGTAGAGACGGGAATTTGCCTATTTTATTCCTGCGTTAAGAAACGTAGGCTTTTGAGATATAAATCCGTTTTAGGGTCCTTTTAGCTATATTTATTTGGTTTCATTGTGCATATAAATGCCTATTTCAGGGGTTTGTGCCTATTTGGAGTATTACTATTTGATGCCTTTTAACTGTATTTTTTAAAAAGCCGATTTCCTTCCAGTGCATTATACTGTAGCTAGTGTGCTCGACAGAATTATCTTTTCTTAATATCTGTTTAACCCACGAACAAAAATGGGAATTCTCAGAAGTCACCAGAAATAGTTTTAGGTAAATTTCCATCAGTAGAAACAAGGAACAATTTGACCTCGAAGCCTTCAACCCCTCCAACCTCCTAAGACATATGCGAGAACCAGTCAACGTCGAACTATGTTGCACAACCCATATGCCCGGTACCTACCTTTCGATGCGAACTGTTGTACGCGTACGCTTTATGTTCAGAACGTGTTGTGATTTATTGTGAAGTGGAAGAAGAAGAAGTGTGTTTGCAGCAATAACGAAAGAAAAGTCGTTGAAGTACTACTGCTAAAGCAGTGGATCACAGGGATCCCAATTTCACTACGGATGGAAGGGTAGTCTTCCGCCAAGCTTGCTGTAAGGAGATAAGTTCGTTCGTTCGTTCATTTTATCTCTTTTTGTGATTGCGAACTATGATCGCATTTCATTGTAGCATATATAGGCCTATTAATTTATGTATTGTGGCAAGTTGTTTTGTTACAATGCTGTATTAGTCGCGAACTTTCAATAATTTATATTGCTAAAATGTAAATAATCATTAAATTACTGAACGAGGAGTTGGAACGCCTGTGGTCTCTTGTCATAGAATGGATGAAAATTACATCGGTATTTTGAACTGTGGTTCATTTCCTGTGAAAATAGAGATTTACAACTGAAATGCAATTTTAAAACTCTCTTTAAAAAATCGTGAATTCTATTACACATTTAGCGGAACACAGGTTGCAGATCCAATGTAGCCCGGCTAGGACGATACCACAGCGTATTTTACAAGGTTGCCATCTTTACAAGACCAGGCCAGCGAAAAGACCGTTGGTCTGGATTGGTGAGATCCGGTTAGTAACGTTGTGCTTGGAAGGGGGGGGGGGGGCAGAGAGTCTGAGAGGCGTAAGCTCCCAGGTTAACAAGCTTCTAGCATCCCCTCTACAGTCTTGCTAAATTGTGACAAAAATAAGTTTATGGGCGCATATCACGACAATTTCAAACTACGCGGTTTTTAATTTTCAACGAGGGTGGCGGCCTTGTGCACACACATGATGCAGGAACTATTGCAGGCAACAGAAAATAGTCTTCATGACATTCATGACATCTCATCCGGCTGACCAATAGAAACAAATAAAATGTTCACAAATCTGAGATTTATAGTGCTTCCGTTTTCATTCTTCTATATAAGTAAGAATACCGCTAGGGCCAGCTTGGTAGGTCCTTGGCAAGCATAAAGGACGGTTCTCTCCTCCGGTATAGTTTCACTTCTTTTTTTTTTATATTTTTCACCCAGTGAACTCGACACGATACTGCCTAATTACAGTATAACTGAAAATCCTTGAGGACATATTTCCATGTAAGTTACTAATTCCCTTGCTCATACTTTAAAGTTTTGTACTTCTAAAACATCATCTCTGATAGACTTTATTTTATGAAATAAATGCATGATATATACTAAGCATTATTGTCAATTAGCCCAACTGTAGAAATTTAAGATATAGGGACAATGGAATTTGTGTCAATTTTCAGATCAAATGTGAGAAAAATACCACATAGATCAACTTAGAAATACTGCGATGCATCTGACACGAGTACAGAAATCTGTATCAACGCAGCCCTTCTACCCGTCCACTTTGGGCAACGTCCAACAACCATTTTCTTCAGACCTATGCACTGCATTGTTGGGAGCTAATATGCCCCTGCATAAACCGGAGCATCTTCAAATTTCAACAAGCTGCCGGGAGCAATCACCAAGTTGGAGAAGAGTGGCATGCCCCTGGTGGAGTCTTTTAGGATTGTGGAAGAAGTCAGGGGAAGTGTTGACCGAACATCTGGGAAGGCAGCCGCTGTCAGCGAAATAAAACCAGATGAACTGACTTCTCACTTCATGTGACGTTGAGAGATCTTTTTCTCAGTACAAAAACATTATGCATGAGAGGAGAACAAGACTGTTACCGGAAAACTTTGAAACGTTGATGTAAATTCCTTTTTATAGTAATTGAGTGTATTATTAAATTAGAAGTAATTTTTTCATGCCTCTTTTGTTGCGTATTTTACACATTAGTGCCTATTTAAATGCCTATTTTGGCTCATTTAAGAGCCTATATGCCTGCCTATTTTAACTGTTTTTAGTACCTATAATATTCTCGTCTCTAGTCATAACAGTTTACACTTCAGTTACCAGATGACACGCAACAACTTATGTATAACATACTCTATAGTGTATTTGACTTATAGCAATTTCCTGCAAAAG
Source organism: Anabrus simplex (assembly GCF_040414725.1). Classification (NCBI taxonomy): domain Eukaryota; kingdom Metazoa; phylum Arthropoda; class Insecta; order Orthoptera; family Tettigoniidae; genus Anabrus; species Anabrus simplex. The sequence goes on from NC_090265.1 coordinate 852,724,259, forward strand.
CGCTCTCACTTCGAAGACATGCATACTATTTCTAACTGTAAAAGTTTATTGTAAAATTATTATTATTATTATTATTATTATTATTATTATTGTAAATTATTATTAAATTAAATTATAAAATTATTATTATCGTAATTTTTTTTGTGTAGTATAGTAGAGGTATCTGTAGAAATTATCTTACTAAAATTCTGTTGTTTTAATTAGGACAGGCTTAACTGCACTATAGAATTGTGAAATTTTTGTGTATTCCTTTCGGTATTCAGTAATTAACAGTAGTTTTTATCTGTTAGGGTGTTGTAGGATAAAGATAGAATACGACTAAGTAGTATTATAGTGTAGTAGTATATTAATTACCTAATTGCCGTGTGATCTTTGAGTACTAACCTAGACAATATTTCTTTTCGTTCATTTTTTTGCACAAAACATTTTATTTTCATTTTCATTTTTTTCGCAAAAAATGGATAAAGAATGCAAGTATAGGAACTGTGGGTGTAGCGAGGCATTGAGGGGTATGAGGGAGGAGTTGGAGAGTTTGAGGGAGATAATTAGGATTCTCACAGAAGACAGGAAGGAAGATAGGACTCCCTCAAACAATGCACAGGTTACAGTAGGTGTACAAGAGGGAGGGGAAGGAAAGGGGGGAACTGTAGAAGACAAGTGGTTTAATGTTCTAAGGGGAAGGAGACTGCAGGCTAAGGGCTCTATTCAGGATCAGAACTCAGCACAGGTGTCTGTGAGAAATCGGTACGAGCCACTCCAGGTAGAGCAACAGAGGGAAGATGAGGAACAGGGAACTGTTGCTGAGATGTGTGGAAGTAGGAGGAAGGGAAAAGGTAGGAAAAGAAAATTTAGAGTAGAGGATAGGAAAAGACAGGTGGAACAGGGTCATGGGAGGGAGATAAGGGAGGAGGAAGTAGCTTCTGCAGCTATCAGGAAAGATAGGGCTGACCAGGAGGGGAGGGGATCAAAGGAGGTGGGTAGGGTTGAGGCTCTGGTCATGCGGCATTCCATCGCTAGACACGTGGGGGAAGTGTGTGGTGAAAAGGGAACCAGGGTAGAGTGTTATTCAGGAATTAGAATGAGGCAGATGCTGAGAAAAGTAGAAGAGAAAGAGGAGGGGAAGGGGAAGGTGGTAGTTGTTCACGATGGTACCAACAACGTAAGGCAAGCTAATATAAGTACCAACATAGTTGGGGATGTGTGGGATCTGGTAAATGCAGCAGGGTGAAGTTTAAGAAAGCGGAGATTGTTATCAGTGGAATACTGTGTAGGAGGGATACTGACTGGAGGGTGATTGGGGATTTAAATGAGACTATGGAGTGGGTATGTGGGAAAAAGGGAGTGAAATTTCTAGATCCTAATGGGTAGGTAGGAGATAGGGATCTGCGCTCAGATGGCCTTCACTTAAATCGCAGGAGTACGCATAAGTTAGGAAATTTGTTTAGAAGGGTAATAGGGAGGTACATTCAGGGATACGGTGTTGTCTAGGCAGCGGTGATGAGGGTACAGAGATCTGGAAGTCAAGTAGGGATGACATTAAACTGTTAGTGTTGAACTGTAGAAGTACTGTAAAGAAAGGAATAGAATTAAGTAATTTAATAGATCTATATTTACCAGCTATTGTAATAGGAGTTAAATCATGGCTGAGAAATGATATAATGGATGCAGAAATTTTCTCACGGAACTGGAGTGTGTATCGTAGAAATAGGATAGGAATGGTGGGAGGGGGAGTATTCATTCTGGTGAAAGAAGAATTTTAAGCTACGAAAAAGTTAAAGATAAGAAACATGAAATTCTAAGTTAAGGCTCATTTCTAAAGATAATAGGCAACTTGATGTCTTTGGAGTGTACAGACCGGGAAAGGGTAGCGCTGACACGGATTCAGAATAATTTGATAAGATGATCAGCTATGTGGGAAACGACATGGAAAGGAATGTGATTGTAGCGGAAGGTCTTAATTTACCAAACGTCGATTGGGAAGGAAATGCGAACGACAGGAAGCATGACCAACACATGGCAAATAAGCTAATATGGGAAGGACAGCTGATTCAGAAAGTGACGGAACCAACTAGAGGGAAAAATATCCTGGACGAGGTGCTGATAAAACCAGATGAGCTTTATAGAGAAACCGAAGTAATAGATGGTATTAGTGATCACGAAGCTGTTTTTGTCGTACTTAAAAATAAATGTGATAGAAAGGAAGGTTTTAAAAGTAGGACTATTAGGCAGTATCATATGGCTGATAAAGGAGGCATGAGCCAGTTTAAAAAAAGTAGTTATGATCGGTGGAAAACGGTAAATAAGAATGTAAACAGACTCTGGGATGGGTATGAAGCAATTGTTGAGGAATGTGAAAACAGGTTTGTACCTTTAAAGGTGGTAAGGAATGGTAAAGACCCACCTTATTATAATAGAGAAATAAATGGACTAAGAAGGAGGTACAGATTGGAAAGAAATAGAGTTAGAAATGACTGTGGAAGTAAGGAGAAATTGAAGGAACTTAATAGGAAATTGAATCTAGCAAAGAAGGCAGCTAAGGATAACATGATGGCAAGCATAATTGGCAGTCATACAAATTTTAGTGAAAAATGGAGGGGTATGTATAGGTATTTTAAGGCAGAAACAGGTTCCAAGAAGAACATTCCAGGAATACTTAATGAACAAGGAGAGTGTGTAAGTGAGGATCTTCAAAAGGAAGAAGTATTCAGTCAGCAGTATGTAAAAGATTGTCGGTAACAAAGAAAATGACCAGATAGATGAGGTGACTAATGCTAAGGAAGTATTAAAATTTACATATGATAACAATGATACTACGTATTTACAATAAGATACAAAAGTTGAAAACTAGAAAAGCGGCTGGAATTGATAAGATTTCTGGGTATACTAAAGATAATGGGTTGGGATATAGTACCATATCTGAAGTATTTCATTATTGTTTGGTTGAAGGAGCTATAACAAATGAATGGAGAGTTGCTATAGTAGCCCCTGTATATAAAGGAAAGGGTGATAGACATAAAGCTGAAAATTACAGGCCAGTAAGTTTGACAAGCGTTGCATGTAAGCTCGGGGAAGGCATTCTTTCTGATTACATTAGACGTGTTTGTGATATTAATAAGTGGTTCGATAGAAGGCAATTCGGTTTTAGGAAAGGTTATTCCACTGAAGCTCAACTTGTATGATTCCAGCAAGATATAGCAAATATTTTGGATTCTCGAGGTCAAATGGACTGTATCGCGATTAACCTGTCTAAAGCATTTGACAGGGTGGATCATGGGAGACTACTGGCAAAAATGAGTGCAATTGGACTAGACAAAAGAGTGACTGAATGGGTTGCTATATTTCTAGAAAATAGATCTCAGAGAATTCGGATATCGGCAACCATTACCGTGGTACCGTAATACTTTTCTTGTTTAAAGGATTTCATTTCTGTGTCCTTGTGCATTTTAGATTATTATTTTAATTATTTCAGTCTTATTTATGTGCATACGAGCCATTACGCACACGCTGCGTCAGCGGCACTACCGATGAGCTTCTCGCCTTTGGTGCCGTTTGATGCAGCATGTGCGTCATGACTAGTAATGAAGTAGAACGAGGAAAACGTTTTGTTCGATTGTAGAACTTCTTTGTAACAGAAAAATAAGTTTTTTAACATTTCACACAAAAATACTGTGCAGTAGAATCTTATTATTGCTGTGTGAACAATGTATACTTACATTACTCCATAAGCTGTACAATGTAACTAGTCAGTACAGTGTGCTACTTTTCAGTGAAACTTCCTTGCGAAAATAACTCTTCTGCAAGTGCGTTACATTCAGTTACAATGTCATTCAGCAAGTTGTCATCTGCAAGCAAACGAAAATAATAGGTTTCGCATCACTTGGCAGTGGAACCTTCATTCCCGGCCGACCAATAAAGTTTATTTGTTTCATTGAGGACGAGCCCATGTTATTTGGCTTGAGATTTGGAGATGATATATGATTTACGTCTTCCTCATCTTCTGTAATGTGGGAATTGGGAGTAGACACTCGACACACACATCCGTGATTAAAATTCTCACTCAGGTGGCTTCAGTCACTTTTCACACTGTCATCGCTATCAATGCTGTCACTGTCCCAAGCGTTCAAGAAAGATTCCAGACTATCATCATTAATTGCAAATCGCCTGTTTATCCCACTAAAACGGGGTTTCTTCCGGTGAGAAGGTTCTTAAACTTCACTGTTCCTCTTGACATCGCTCAAATGTATGCCGACTTGTAATGGCTACAGAGATTGTAACTAACAATTGATGTGATGCCCGGATGGCGCATGTGTTTAACAATGCACAGATAAGAGGTCTGTTTGTTTACATACACATTGGCGGAAATACGAGCTTTAATATCGTCCCTGTTCTGCCAAAACAGCGAATGTTACAATGCTCTTCCTATCCATTATTTCCCTTAAGACTGGTCACGCCTTCCAGCCACATATTATTATTCGGTCCATCAGAACAATTTCCGTTGAGTTCATTTTCCTATGTGCGTGTGTAAAGGAAAATGAACCTTACTGTACCATACTGAAGGAATGTATGTTTGCATAATATTTACCCACTCTTAAAGTGTGATGTATTTAAGGTTCATTTTCCTTTACACACGCGCATAGGAAAATGAACTCAACGAAAATTGTTCTGATGGACCGCGTATCAATATACAGCTGGAAGGCGTGACCAGTCTTAAGGGAAATAATGGATAGGAAGAGCATTGTAACATTCGCCGTTTTGGCAGAACAGGGACGATATTATTTAATATTTGGCGCAGAATGTGACGCACGTGTGTCGTCATCGGCACTGAGTGAAAGTAGAGTCATGACGCATATGTATCGTCATCGGTCGCGAACGTGTTAAGAGGGGAATTCCTCACGGCAATATTATTGGACCTTTATGTTTTCTTATGTATATAAATGATTTGAGTAAAGGACTGGAATCAGAGGTAAGGCTTTTTGCGAATGATGTTATTCTCTATAGAGTAATGAATAAGTTACAAGATTGTGAGCAACTGCAAAATGTCCTCGATAATGTTGTGAGATGGACACTAGGCAATGGCATGATAAACGGGGTTAAAAGTCAGGTTGTGAGTTTCACAAATAGGAAAAGCCCTCTCAGTTTTAATTACTGCGTTGATGGGGTGAAAGTTCCTTTTGGGGATCATTGTAAGTATCTGGGTGTTAATATAAGGAAAGATCTTCATTGGGGTAATCACATAAATGGGATTGTAAATAAAGGATACAGATCTCTGCACATGGTTATGAGGGTGTTTAGGGGTTGTAGTAAGGATGTAAATGAGAGGGCTTATAAGTCTCTGGTAAGACCCCAACTAGAGTATGGTTCCAGTGTATGGGACCCTCACCAGGATTACTTGATTCAAGAACTGGAAAAAATCCAAGAAAAGCAGCTCGATTTGTTCTGGGTGATTTCCGACAAAAGAGTAGCGTTACAAAAATGTTTCAAAGTTTGGGCTGGGAAGAACTGGGAGAAAGGAAACGAGCTGCTCGATTGAGTGGTATGTTCCGAGCTGTCAGCGGAGAAATGGCGTGGAATGACATTAGTAGACGAATAAGTTTGAGTGGCCTCTTTAGGCTCCTTTCACACTACACGGTTTCGACCGTACGGCGAAAAAACCGTACGGCTCTTTTGCCGTGGATGTTGCTTTCACACTGCAACGGTTTTTTTGCCGTACGGTTTTTTTGCCGTGGGAAGCTCAGTGCATGTCTTGATGCTAGTCATACAAGAGAGTCATTTTAATAATAGGATGATTTCTTAATATTAGTAGTCTGTGGCTGAATATTAAACTGTGAAATTGTATCATAAGTATATATTTGTGAATCTGTATTATGTAATAATATACTATATATATATATATATATATATACACTTAAGTTACCAAACACACTTTTTTCTTTGTCTTAAATTAGATCAAAATCTGGTTTCATTTCTTCACGCCAGGCATTCCGGTCTTTATAAATGCAGCAGCGGCGATTAGGGGGCGAGGGGGTGCGATCGCCCTCGCCCCACTTTGTGGAGGAAAGAGACAAAGACACCTCCGTACAGGCCATGAAGGCCTTTGGAGGAGTGGAAGGTAAAGGCTTCCACCATTGTTAACCGCGGCACGTGATGGGGTAGAGTGGTTAGCTCTACGCCCAGCCGCCTTTGCCCCGAGGAATTAACCTGGTACTCATTTTTGGAGTAGGCTCCGGAAGTGAAAATCTCGTTTCTTAAATTTTACGACTTCCTGACGAGGATTCGAACCCACGTCCTTCCGGGCGGACCGAGCACGCCTTTACCGCCTCGGCCAGGCAGCCCCTTAGTGGAGCAAACATTACATTATTATTCCATTTTAGGTGGCTGAAACTAGGACTTAATTTAATTATTTAGAAAAGCATTTTGTACAAGCCCTGTTGTCTTATCAGATAAATCTTTCTTTTATTTTCTTTAATTATCAATAAAATTATTAGCGGGAATACGCACAGAATGTAGTTTGTCGCGGCTAACCGATTTGTATAGTGCCATACCAAGTAGTGGAGACTTTGCATGTCCTGTGAGGAAGGGTGGCAGGTCTATATTTTATTGCCAAGGTCATGGACGCTGAGGTCTGATTCACTCGCTTGCCGCGCGTTTTCGTCTATCTGGCAATCTCTTTAGTGTGTTAGTTTCGTAGTGTGTAGTCAAATTCTAAACGAATTTTAACTGTATTATCACACCGTACTTCTGTGTAATTTTAGGGCATGTGTAAAATTGTTCCTTTGATGAAAGTTTTATTGTACGGTATTGAATCATTATCTAAAAAAAACTATTACCGCACTTAAGTTGGTAGTCTGACAATCTTCAACTCTCTGTCGAAATTAGCCTAACACTTTGAGGTTTTCTTAAAAGTTTTGGTATATATACACCTCCCCACGCTATACACCACAAACCCGGGTACGTTTTGTTGTTTGTACATTTCGCCTCCCCTCCCCCCCCCCGCCACACGTCCAATACAATCGCCACTACTGTATAAATGTCTAGCGTTATGTCCCAGTATGGACCAGAGTAATAAGAATTTCAGAATCTGCGTCAGCCATTTCACAAAACCAACGATAAATCCTACAAAGCAATGCACTGAACATTTTAATAACAAAGTAAAACAATAAAACACTACGATGCCAATACGTATAACTTGTGTCGAGATACCCTCGCGTTATCTCCTCTACAGCTGCTCGAGAGCTGCCGTACGATTAAAAAACCGTGCAGTGTGAAAGCATGCATTTAGCTGCGTGCGCCACTGAGTCAACGGCAGCCGTCCATTCCAGCGGCAAGACACGGCTGCTACACGGCACGGCAACGGCACGGTCGCCGTGTGTAATGTGAAAGGTCTAATGCTCTTCTTCACGCCACTAATGGAATGTCGCCGGACGGTTTTTTTGCCGTACGGTCGAAACCGTGTAGTGTGAAAGGAGCCTTAAAAGCAGGAAAGATCACAATATAAAGATAAAGTTGAAATACAAGAGGACAAATTGGGGCAAATATTCATTTATAGGAAGGGGAGTTAGGGATAGGAATAACTTACCAAGGGAGATGGTCAATAAATTTCCAATGTCATTGAAATCATTTAAGAAAAGGCTAGGAAAACAACAGATACGGAATTTGCCACCTGGGCGACTGCCCTAAATGCAGATCAGTATTGATTGATTGAACTCTGAAGGTCACATTCTGTGTCTGCAAGCTACTACTAGTGACAGTTACCACTTCCCAGTTACTGTTTTCACTAGTACGTTATTCCGTTGTCGTTACTCCATAAGCGGTTATTTTTTGTCCTCGTTACATTTGTAACAGTGACAAGCATGCAACTGTGACAAAGTAACTGCTACGTTATTTTCCAGCCATCTCTATATACAAGGCTGGGAAATAAGCATTGATAAGTGGGGTCACCGAATTTAGTTTTCAGTTCTCCCGCTAGGATCGCCTTTCTGCGACACAAATTTTGAATGTCTTATGTTTAGCATGGATCTTGTGACAAGTGCTTGAGAAATTTCGCTAATGTATAGCTAATTATGATACTTACGGAGAAACTACGTGTTATGAATGGTGCTTATGATCCATTTTTGTTTCAGTGCAACTAATCCGTCAATATGATGTTAACATGTCTTTTTGGAAACCTGTTTACATCAGTATCTTGAGGTTATGAGTCGTCGTACTATGGACTCATAGTCAAAACGAATTTATACATATTTTCAAAGGTGCTTTAAAGTGTTTGTGAGAATCTATAGCCAGTTTATACACACGTAAAGGCAAATACTTAAAAAAACAAACAGTCTTTGTAATTGGTCTCCAATTCAGAGTCACCATTTCAGTCTCATATCACTGGCCAGCCTAACTTAGCTTTAACACTTTTCTGTTCAAAGGTTTGCTGTGTGTAAAATAATATGACACAGGAATTCTGTAATGTATGGAAAGACCTTTGAAAGAATGCAGAGCAATTTATTAGAAAGCTTTTCTTCAATACCGACAGGATCTCTCTCCACAATACATCTGTCATTCCAAGAAGCTTATCCAAATTTCTGTTACAGACCAACCTTGATCTTATTACCATCTCATCTATAATGAGAGAAGCAACCTTATCACTATCGTGCTGTAAATATTTCTTTTCTGCAATCAGACGAGCTCGTACCATAGGAGTATCTCTCCTCTGCAATGGCCAATGTAAGTTTTTAAAGATTTTTGGTGTGGTAGGTGCAAAATATTAAGAGATCTTAGGAACCTGTAGCCTGTGGATACCTGTTGGACAGTAATATGCAGACATTTATTGTATTCTCTCTGAATTTATACTTCTGTTTACGAAAAGCTTGAATCTGCTCAATCAAGAAATTTGCTATCAAATCACCTTGTTCAGGCAGTTCTGTACTTTTATTTAGTTGAATCTCAAGCCCATGATGAGTTGATGCATCCTTTCTTTTTAAAGTGGTGATACTATTTGACTGTTTCACTATAAGTGCTGTTTGTTTCCCACTTTTTCTTAAGTGTCTTTTCAGTTTCAAACCTAATTTAGTGCTGTATAGTTTAAATTTCACAGAACACTCTGCCGTAGTTTTATATAATGGTCCACTGATAATTACACATGGAGGGTCTTTCCCTTCGCTGACTCTAGATGTGATTGGTTCTACATGAAGTTCAATTTTCTTGTAGAGATGTAATTTTATTGTTTTTCTTACTTTCAAGGTTTTCGGAGATGCCGAGGTGCCGGAATTCTGTCCCGCATGAGTTCTTTTGACATGCCAGTAAATCTACCGACATAGAGCTGACGTATTTGAACGCCTTCAAATATCGGACTGAGGCAGGATCGAACCTGCCAACTTGGGTTCAGAAAGCCAGCGCCTTAACCGCCTGAGCCCGGCCGCAATAATAATAATAATAATAATAATAATAATAATAATAATAATAATAATAATAATAATAATAATAATAATAATAATAATAATACATACATACATACTGCACCCATGTGACGAATGGGCAGATGTATGCATTGATTAAATTATTAATTCCTACATGTGAACAATGCAAATGGCAAGTCAGTGCAGATATTTCACAGGTTGCAACAAAGAGACCCCACAGAGAGAGGATACATCCCCTCAACTTGTTTAAAAGCACGTCTGAAAAAAAGCCTTCGCTAATAGCTCTCTCCAATAAAGTTTTATGGTCCCGACAATGTGAAACTCTCAGCCGATCTTTTCCCAGGAGACAGAGGACATTGGAATTTGCCACACCTTAATGAGGGACGGAGACAGCCCATGAGACAGAGTTATACCTGATACCCCTCTGTGAAAATGGTTGAGTCCTTGTTTTCGGCCAATCAGAAAATTATAAAATTAAACCACCCTGTTTTAGCGGAAATATTATTTAGTCTTCTGTGATTTGGAGAAGAGAGTTAATGGAAATATACTGTGCTCCAATCTTGGACTAAATTTTAAGGAATTGTTTGTGTGGTTATGTGATAAATTAATTTATAAGTAAGAAATTATCCGCATTTATGTCGAAAGTTTCTGAAGAATGGCTTCACCCACAAGACTGAGTCTCATGGCAGGGAAACCGCCATTATTCATCAGTAAAATAATCCCAGTAACGCTTAGCAATCTGTGGAAAAATGAACGATCATTTCTGATATTCTAGTGCAACATTAAGACCACACCGATTTTTGAAGTCATCAGAGTTTATTCAGTGAATAATTAACCTACGGACACTTGGAAAATTGACGTCAGGGTGTGATATCACTGCGCCATACCACTCCCCAAGGGCCACTCCGGAGGCGTGGTTTCCAAAATTTACAAAACAATCGGTACAGTCTTAACGAACATCTAGTCTTAATTTCAATTACAGAGTCTCATGTCAAGCTCAGACGGACCGAGGAAAGTGAACTTTTCAAGTGTATCTAAACCCGCCGTTGTATCTGTAGTCGCGGCAAGTTTTTCGGTGAGTTAAATTATGAGATGGATCTTGGAGAACTCTTAAGATATTACGAGCTAATGTAGAATATGAACTGTTGGGACTCTTAGAATGGTCGCAATATCGCAGAATTTCCAGTATTATTTCTCACCAATAAGACATTAAAGTGTTAATTTCACGACGTACCCAGATGAACTATACTATTTTCCAGGGTGATAGCGGCCAGAACAATTATATTTGCAAATTACTAGCTCACATATAGATTTCGTAGCAAGAGTTGTTCTGGAAATTCACAAAACTCAGAAGGACAAATTAAGCAGGGTTTTTTTTGTGATTAGTAATATACCCGAGATGATCGACGTTACATTAAAAACAATGTTAGGTAGGACAATGGAGTCGGTGAACTATACTGCTAATAAGAAGAGATGGCGTCTGACAGGTAAGGTTGGAGGGAGGAGCACTGCACGTGGCATTTCACGATGTTGTCACATTCCAGCATTCCTTTCTGTACATGCTCTTACCCCTCGCTTCCGGCTCACTTGTTCTCTCCGTCATTCTGACCACTGTGATCTGTTGTAGACTGCCTGGCCAGGCGGTGTCGTCCCATTTGCGATCACTCTTATACAATCAGTTTCTTATCAGTGACATACAAACAGTCAGGTTGCTGTGAGGGAAATCCTTACTGAAGGATTAGTACAGGAAGACATCCCTCAAGTAACTGGCGAAACTGGGAATCTTACGAATCGTATGTTGAAAGTCATTAAATTACTTATATTTACCGTTTGAGACTGATGCGTTTATATCGGGATTGACAGGGAATAAACAGGACTCAAATAAACCTTTTATTTACCGAGCTGGATAGCTGCAGTCGCTTAAGTGCGGCCAGTATTCAGTATTCGGAGATAGTGGGTTCCCCACTGTCGGCAGCCCTGAAGATGGTTTTCCGTGGTTTCCTAATTAATTTACACAGCATGTTTCTACTGCCGGATGCCCTTCCTGGCACCAACCCCAGTTGAGGAGCTAATGAAGACGAAATGTGTTATGGTGAATAAAATTGGTTAAGGGGTGCCTATGGATAGGAACTGTACCGGCATTTGCCTGGAAGTGAAGATATTAAGCCACGGAAGACTATTCTGAGAAGAGCCGACGGTGGGATTCGAACCCACGCGTTTCCCGAATGCAGAGCTTGGCTCCATAGCCACAGAGCGTTAAAACGCGCGGCCACTCGGTCTACTTTCATCTATATAAATAAAATTATAATTTTTGTCTGTACGCTTAGATTAGATGTACAAGATTCCAGAACTTAATGTTAAGAAAATGTTTAGAACAATAAGTTGAAAAAATGACGATTCTATAATGATAGCGCGAAGAGAATATATTGCGTTCGGAAAATAGTGGGTTCGAATCCCATTGTCGGTAGCCCTGTAGATGGTTTTCCGTGGTTTCCTATTTTCACAACAAACACAACAAGCCAGGGTCGTTTCCTTCCCACTCCAAGGCCTTTCCTATCCCATTGTCGCCGTAAGACCTATCTGTGTCGCTGCGACGTAAATCCAGCGGTAAAACAAACCCTTGTCACCAAACATCCTCACTTTTCCGTAAATTTCTGTAAGAGTATCCATTATATAAAGCTACGCCTTAATTAGCAGTCCCCTTGCTGCGTTAAAGTTGGAAAACCCTGACAGGCTGCTGAAAATTTTACAGTGATCGCAAATGAGACAAGAACTGGTCTTTCTTCACATTCTTGTTTTCCACTGTAATGGAACTGGTCGCAAATAGAACAAATTTTGCTCTGGAATGGAATTAAGGGAACAGTCCTTTCCGATAAACTCGTAGCCTCCTCTTCAAAGAATTCTCTTGCAGCACATATCATTTCTCTTCCTTGGTGATGAATTGTCACACCATGGCCGGCGGTATTGTTTTCACGAGGTGGACGAGTCCTGGGCCTCCCTCTCCCTCGAGGAGTATTCATCGTACTCAAAATATAAATACAATGATTGCACGTGCGTACGTACGTAAATAGTATTTAAAATACAATTAGAAACTTACTAATGGCCACTCACACTGAACTGCTTGCAACAAGATCTACCTCACAAGTGAAGTGAGAGGTTTGGCAACTCCCAGCAAGACGACCCTCCCAGAAGTTTTATCTCCATGGCAACCGCAGTCGCCCCACCCTCGTTTCCATGGCAACCACACAGCCACTCCCTTTATCCCGCCTCGGCAGGCAGTAAACGGACCTCCCTCTACGAAATGTCACAAGCCATCTCTTATTATTAGCAGTATAGGTGTACAAATACAAGGGCGAAGACACTTGGCAGCCACGGTGAGTAACGGGAGAGAGGCAAGCCTGGACGTATCCTTTCTATTCCGGTAGCAGGTGAATGACATTTTAATTCCCAATACAAACAAGCAAGGGACGGGCTAGTAGCAGGCAAAACGAAAGGTAAACATCAAGTAGAGCATTTCTGTTTCTGAAGTACAAACGGAAGCCAAACTTTGCGTGTGTCAATTCTGTTTATGTTATGTAAATTGTGTCTTAATTTAAGCTTGAAGAATGCGTGTGATTTAACCTACTTGCGAGTGCTATATAATTAAAAATGGATCCAATCAGCGTGTGCGAAGTGTTGTGTAATATTATCACCATGTTCAAGATGGATTAATTCAAATCCAAAGTGGGGACTGAGAGGATGCAGCCCACGTTCAACACACGGTAAAGAACATGTTGTATTTATACCTAATGTAATTAAAATGACGTGAATAACGCGTGGTCCGGTTAGGTTATGATTCCATAGGTTTTTTTTTGTAAATTCGCGTACCTGATATGGAGAAGAGTTGTGTTTGGATCAGTTTTGTAGCGTAATCCGTGATCGGGGCCGGAGAAATCAGATTCAACGATCGGCATGTGAATGTCCCGGGTTCGACAATATAATAATAATAATAATAATAATAATAATAATAATAATAATAATAATAATAATAATAATAATAATAATAATAATAAATGTGAAGTATTCAAATAAAATCAAGTTTGAGTTGTTGAATGATGTAAATCTTTATGTTTGGGATTAATCAGTTATTTACTTGACCTTAGGATTAATTTAAAGTTCAGGTTTTTTGCAGGCATACTGGAGGCAATAATAATAATAATAATAATAATAATAATAATAATAATAATAATAATAATAATGTAATGTTGAGATGTCAAGTCATTTAAATTCAGCTGAGGTGGTATAATTCAGCAAGCTATTAATGTATCGTTGATGTTGTAACGAATTATATGAATATTTAGGTCTAATTGTAAATACAGTCACACGATGAATTTATGGATTTTCTCGTTGTGCTGATGAACGATTGGAATGCGCGATTTCTTTTTGTGCATAGTTGAAATTTGATACTAAGGTCATTGGCAGACAATCATGGTACTAAGTTCAGGTTTAAGTGAAGAATTGTTGCTGACCAGTTCAGGTTTGACATGTTGAAATGTACGGCGATTTATGGAATATGAATGAAATATGGAAATATGAAAACAAGTATGAAATAACATCCCTGATAGTAACAATTGTGAGGTGAAAGAATAGAGTCTGGAGGACCATGTCGTGCATATCAAGTGAATGTCGTATTGTGCTTATGAGAACGACAGAATGAATTTGTGAGATCATTTTAGCTCATGTGTAATAGAGCGATGCTGCGCTGATAAAAATGAGATAATAATGGGAGATTATAAAAATCAGCTCAAGAGATGTGAGTTTAAGTCTACGGTAAAATAGATATGATAATCATAGACGGAAGATGTTAATTACGCAAATATTAGCAAGGATGATGAGATATTCGGAGATATCCCAAATAGGGGACCGAGTTTGAAGCATGAAATCCGAGCGGGGCTAGCAATGAATTTTGGGACTTATGTTGTGATTATTTTGGAAGTGTTTTATTCTTAGTATAAAGTTTTAGAGTATCAGCCATAGATAAATGTAATATGTAATGTGATTGCCACCAATGGTACCTCAGCGTCTCTAAAGCTGGTAATAAATAGACATTCGGATTGGATTTGTTTAATCGTGTACTTAAAATTTTGATGTAGGCGATGATTATGTTTATTAGATATTATTGATTTTATTATATTTTTGATTAGCCGTGATTTAAGCCTAGTTACATTGAAGGTACGCGGATGTCAGATTATTTAAGTAAAATTCATTGTACGTGTAGCTTAGATTTTTTTCGTGTTTCGACTTTTTCTTTTGTTGAGCACTATGTGGACAGTGCTGTGTATATCTTGTAAATATGAATTTCAAGTGTTAGGTTAGTAGGACCACCTGGTATTCACAGTCAATAAATTACAGCAAGTTCTTTACGCTTACATAAAGGCACCGCAAATACATAAAGTAGTCACTACCACAAATTTAGGTAAATCAACGTTAAATTCTGCAAATGAACCGACCTTTGGTTGACTGTTATGAAATTCATGCCGCAAGTTGATCTAACAAGGTGGAAGCTGCCGCCATCAACAATGAAAGGTATCACAATTGGTTTGTTTAGGTTAAGTGTAACAAGCGGCAAATGGAACTATGTTAAAAGGCGAGTTCATTTGGCTCATGTAAATACTGAGGCATTTAGCCTATTATTTTTTTGCAATGTTTTGTCCAGAGCCATCACAGTAATTTAAGTTGTATTATGGCTGAATTAGGAATTTCTAACATTTAATTTTATTCCAATGTAAACACAGCCTTTTGGATTTTCTTTCAGCCGCTGGAGGTAATCATGGGGCAAAGTTACGTAATTATAAGTGAAATAATATCCAACTGAAAGAGTGTTCATGGTTCTTTTTTTATTTAAAGCTTATTTTTAACAGTTTGGTAACTTTTAAGGTTAGTAATTCAAGAGTAGATAAATAAGCAAACATGTGATTTGTCTCAGACTATTTTAATTAATTTAATTAATTAATTATTTAATTTCATTTGATTTACAATCTTCAATTTTTAAATCTGAGACGTAAGTTTACCAGTAGTGAGTCCAGCTTGGAAGACCACAGGTTTTTGCATAAGCGTCTATCGACATATATTTTGTACATTCATAGTATCTATAATATTTTTACGTAATTCTTCTAATTTGTGGCTTATTGTTGCAAAACTTTTGAGTTTTTATTTTAACTATTTACTTTTTTTTTATCCAGTTTGTTTCACTTCATTTTCATTTAATCCTGCTATTTGCAATTTTTTGTTAATAAATTACATTCACTTGAATTCGATTCAGTCTTGGGTAATTTTATTTGTAGATAGTTCGACCCGTTGTTAGTTCATTTCCTCACCCCATTACTTTTTTTTGGCCCTACGACCACGAGGAAAACCAGGAGACGTTCCACACCCGAGGAGTGAGTCTATGTGAGCGGTGAGTATTTTTATTTTTCAGCAGCAGCCGGAGCAACAGTCTATCAAGAGCAGCACCGCCACAAATGCCCTGAAAAGGGGACAATACATACATACTTCTTGCCCTACCCAAAAAGAATGTGGCCTGGAGATCCCCAATCAATACCTAGGCGAATTTCAAATTGATCATGTAGCCATCACCTCGCAAAACCAAAAAGAAGTCATGAATGTTAAGGTGAAAAAAGTAATTATAGATTCAGATCAATACTTGTCCTTAGTAAAAGTGAAGTTTCAGCCTAACAGGTCCAAAATGAGAACACTGAAAACGTCAAAGATTTGCCCAGAATTTTTTTATTAAATTCCGATATTTTCCTTGCAAATTTACCATCAAATGTCCCCTCAGACTGGAATAATCTAAAAAATATAGTAGGCAAGGCGTCCCAGAAAAATGGCACACTAAATAGAAAACGGTAACACAGATGGTGGAATGACACACGTGACAAAGCAATAGAACTAAGAATAAGAACATGGCAAATATGGAACTCTCATAAATCTGAAAGCAAATGGCAAAAACTTCCCTAAAGTACAGAAGGAAACATCCAAAATTATTAGAGCAGAAAATCGAAAACAAAACCAAACCCGTCTGAAGGTAATAGACCAAGACTTCCAGAAAAACAACTCTAGAAACTACTACAAAATTTTTAAAGAACTCCAAAATTACCAAGCGCCCATCTTTGCTTCAAACGTCCAGACGGATCATTAGAAACAAATAACAAAGAAAACTGCCAACTTCTTGCAGACTACTATAAATTTCTATTAAATTGCGAAAGTCCACAAAACCAATTAACTTTTTGAGAAACCTACACCAAATCCAGACTCAGAAGCTCCCACTCTAGACGAAATCAAGCAAATAATGCAAAAATTGGAAGATAATACAGCACCAGGAGAAGATGGGATAATTGCTGAAATGTTGAAAACAGGTGGTGAAAAAAATCGCTTACGCAATTCAAGAAATCATACAAAACATTTGGAATGCTGAGAAAATTCCCAGAAGATTGGAAATGTGCACTAATTCACCCACTCCACAAGAAAGGGAATAAACCAGATACAAACAATTACAGAGGGATTTCCTTACTATCAGTCGTCTACAAAATTTCATCTAAAGCCCTATTGAATAAATTCGAAAAACAAACCGACCACCTCACTGGAGAATATCAGGCAGGGTTTCGAAAAGGATGATCATGCCCAGAACAAATCTTAAACCTAAAAACTAGTTTACAAATTCGTAAAACAAAACACACAGTAATTACCTTTGTTGACT
This sequence comes from Anabrus simplex, assembly GCF_040414725.1. Lineage (NCBI taxonomy): Eukaryota > Metazoa > Arthropoda > Insecta > Orthoptera > Tettigoniidae > Anabrus > Anabrus simplex. Next base: position 852,741,395 of record NC_090265.1, read on the forward strand.
TCAAAAAGCTTACGACTCAATAGATTGACAGACTCTATTCGACATACTTGAGGAATTTGAAGTCCACAGAAAAACAAGGGAATTGTGTCTAACAGGCACAACAGCAAAAGTTAAATTTTTAGCAGAACTTTCAGAGCCATTCCAAATTACAACAGAGGTCAGGCAAGGCGATCGATTATCACCATTACTACTCAATCTAGTTTTGGAAAAAGTGGTTCGAGAATGGAAAAAACGAAACTAAAGGGATCAATATTGGTAGACTTCTCAAAAACAAAATTCACCTTCAATGGCTCGCCTTTGCAGATTACTTGGCAATCCTCTCCAACAACAAACAAGAGGCACTCCAGTTCGTAGAAAAACCTCATGAAATAGCGGCAAGAACAGGTCTGCAAATTTCATATGAAAAGACAAAGTATATGGAAGGTACAAAATCAGAATTTAACCACCATCCTCTAATCACTAGATATGAGAAAATCTCTCAGGTAGATAAATTCAAATATCTAGGCGAAATTATACAACCAAATGGGATAAATCAGCAAGCAAACAAAGAAAGAATTACAAAATTCATACAAAATTGTCTGGAGCAGATACAACAAAAAATCTATATCCCAAAACACAAAATTACGACACTACAACACAATTGTCAAACCAGAAGCCCTTTATGCATCAAAAACTCTGATAATTGAAAATTTCTTAGGAAAATCTCAGGACCTAAATGCGAAAATGGCATTTGGATGAAAAGTAAATCACAGAAAATCTATCAAGTAACAGACTAAAATCACAGATACCATTAAGAAAAGAAGATTACAATTCTATGGTCACCTGATCAGGATGAATGACAATAGGCTAACAAAGAAAATACTAAAGCTCTCAGTATCTCTAAAAAATCACAACTGGCATACATAAATAAACAAAGATCTTCAAAAGATTGGTATAAATGAAGAAACTATGCAAGACAAAAAAATTCAGAAATCTCAAAAACAAACACAAATTTGCTGATCAACCTAAAAGACAAGCTACAGGATGGACGGAAGAACGCAAAAAGAAGTACAGTGAAAGGATGAAGAGATTTTGGGAAGACAAGAAGAAACATTGTGCTAAGTAAGTTCACACGCGCTCCTTAGTTGGGCATAACGAATATAATAATAATAATAATAATAATAATAATAATAATAATAATAATAATAATAATAATAATAATAATAATAGAAGACTGAGTTCATGACCAACATTAAAAAGGCCCCTACCGAGCTCGATAGCTGCAGTCGCTTAAGTGCGGCCAGTATCCAGTAATCGGGAGATAGTGGGTTCGAGCCCCACTGTTGGCAACCCTGAAGATGGTTTTCCGTGGTTTCCCATTTTAACACCAGGCAAATGCCGGGGCTGTACCTTAATTAAGGCCACGGTTCTTCCTTCCAATTCCTAGGCCTTTCCTATCCCATCGTCGCCATAAGACATTATCTGTGTCGGTGCGACGTAAAGCAAATAGAAAAAAAAAGAGGCCTCTCATCTGTTGAAGTGAGGAGACGAAAAAAAAAAAGAGTTAAGTGCTTTAAGACTTGGGTGAATAATTGCAGGAGAATGGGCCGGAAAAGAACGCTATTAAAGAGCGGGCGAGGAAAAACGGAAATGGCAATTCAACTGACAAGGAACGCCTACAACAAAAAGGTTCTATCGTATCGGGCTAAACTAAGGCATCTAGACACTCTTGTTAAACCCAAGTGCCTGTTGGCAGCAGCAACATTGGACATGACTGGGAAAAGTGGGTTTGAAGATATCCCGAAGAGAGAAAGAAAACTGCTATAAAAAATATATTTAAAAAAACCATGTAAACAATGGGGAGAGGAGACTCAAATTTAACAAAGAATTGTGTCAAACAACAGGAGTGGTTGAAGTGATCAGGAAGAGAATGTTACAGTTCTCTGGACACTAGTCGAGGATGGACAATAACAGACCGACGAAGATAATCTTTGAATTCTTCAGGATGAGCAAGACAGAGCTGAAATACTTTCGAGAAACGAGGTTGGACTTGACGAAGATGGGAGTTACGGAAGATTATATCATGGACGGAAATCGATTTAGATAACTGGTCAAGACGTTCCGCGGATTCCAGGAGACTGGGGAAATACTAGTGAGAAAAGAGAGATCCTGCACAGAAGAATAGAAGAAGGGAGGAGGAAGGATGAAAAGATACTGGCAGAGAGTGAAGACAGAGAAGGCAAAAATAATCCAAAGATTGCCAAACGTTGGCCGAAACGAAACATAAATAAATAAATAAATAAATAAATAAATAAATAAATAAATAAATAAATAAATAAATAAATAAATAAATAAATAAATAGTAGTAGTAATAATAATCGTATCGCCGTAGCTACGCGTGAACAGGTATTTTGATTTGACACAATTTAGGTCATCTGCGTGTTTATTTAGACCAACATCTCTAACAAAACTAACTCACTAAGATAAGTAACGCTTCTACAACCTAAAACAACCCCCTCCGACCCCAATCAGAACCAAATCGATCATCCTACCTATTTGGCAACTAAATTACCCCCCCCCCCCCCAAATCTCCACAAAGCCTTGGAACACCATACTCCTCTCCCCCTCTCCCGAATTTTCAGAAATAGTCTACAAAATTACAATCAAACCCTAATTTAATGAAATACATTAAATTCTAGAAAACCAACGGTAATACACAATTGCATATAAATTAAGCAACATTCAGCGTGGTCAATACCTGGATGGGTAACAGCTCAGGTCCACCACATACAGTTGGCTCATATGCTGTGTCAGTCATGACTTCGCCATTATACCGTCCAGAGGATCATTGATAATCCATTTAAATTAATAAATCAATACAAATTATTAAAATTTCTTAAGTCCTTTTGTTTTGTTTTTGTTTACAATCTGTTTTATACGTCGCACCGGCACAAATAGGTCTTATGGCGACGATGGGAGAGTAAAGGGCTGGGAATGGGAAGGAAGCGACCGTGGCGACACTTTGCCTAGTGTGAAAATGGGAACCCACGGAAAGCCATTTTCAAGGCTGCCGACAGTTGGTTTCGAACCTAGTATCTCCCGAATTCAAGCTGATAGTTACGTGACCCAAACCGCACAGCCACTTTGCTCGGTCTTAAGCTATTATTATTATTATTATTATTATTATTATTATTATTATTATTATTATTATTATTATTATTATTATTATTTCAATTATCAACATTTTGCTAAGTCTCAACCTACTAGAATTCTCATATTTTTCATACTCTCTCTAAAGTAATCCATAAAAACTCTAATAAAAATTAAAATTAAGTGTCCAAATTAAAAGGCTGGGTGCGGAGCGTAACTTGTACACCGGTACCGGTAGAAATAAGGGGGGGGGGGCTATGGAGGTGTAATGGATTTCGATATTACTATTCATTCTACCAGAGAGCAGAGAAAACAGATTTATTTGGTGACATATGCCTGTCTTCATTAATTTGCCAACGGCCGTAGCCGTGTTGAAACACCGGATCTCGTGAGATCTCCGAAGTTAAGCAACATTGGGCGTGGTCAGGAGTTGGATGGGTTGCCACGCGCTGTTGGTGGGGGGGTAAGGGAATGGAGGAGCGGAAAGGAGCTGGCCACCCTACCGCACGTAAACTCCAGCTCAGGAACACCTCTGCGGAGGTTCGGACCAGCCTTCGGGCAGAATAACCCTTACCTTACCTCATTAATTTTGTTTGGTAAACACCAAGTGTGTCACCCGAAATCTCTTACACGCTGACGTTATACGACATGGAATACTGACTGGAAATTTTTCCACCCTTCAAAATCCGACTACCTCTGCCGGATTTTGTTATTCAGAGGCCGACAGTCTACCAGATTTGAACCGGCAATGTTTGGATTCGGAGATCAACACTCCACCAAAATTCGTGAGATGAAGCTACTATCTTAGTGATACAGCATTAATTAACTACAAATACTGAGGGGATCTTACTACGGAAGCCTATATATGGATGTAAGGTCTTCATACAAAATTTTTAGTTATGCTCTAAAAGCGTGAACTGGGAATCAACATTTCACAGTTCTTTACTTAGTACAGTTATCTAGACACACAAACACATTTGTATTTATCACACTCATCTTTAACTAATACTTGACTGCAGGACTATTCATACTGCAAGGAAACATTTCCGCTAGGAGGCCAATTTGGTACGAACTTTGAAAGCCTTTGGTTGGTTTATACACTGACTGACAGAGCAAATGTAACACCAAGAAGGAGTGGTTCGAAAGGTATGAAAGTTGGGGAAAAAACAGAGACGGCACGGATGAATAATTGATGTTTATTTCAAACCGATATGCAGGTTACACAATGCGCACGGCATCGACTCAGTAGGATGTAGGACCACCGCGAGCGGCGATGCACGCAGAAACACGTCGAGGTACAGAGTCAATAAGAGTGCGGATGGTGTCCTGAGGGATGGTTCTCCATTCTCTGTCAACCATTTGCCACAGTTGGTCGTCCGTACGAGGCTGGGGCAGAGTTTGCAAACGGCGTCCAATGAGATTCTACACGTGTTCGATTGGTGAGAGATCCGGAGAGTACGCTGGCCACGGAAGCATCTGTACACCTCGTAGAGCCTGTTGGGAGATGCGAGTAGTGTGTGGGCGGGCATTATCCTGCTGAAACAGAGCATTGGGCAGCCCCTGAAGGTACGGGAGCGCCACCGGCCGCAGCATATGCGCCCCAAACCATGATGCCGCGTTGTCTAGCGGTAGGGCGCTCCACAGTTACTGCCGGATTTGACCTTTCTCCACGCCGACGCCACACTCGTCTGCGGTGACTATCACTGACAGAACAGAAGCGTGACTCATCGGAGAACACGACGTTCCGCCATTCCCTCATCCAAGTCGCTCTAGCCCGGCACCATGCCAGGCGTGCACGTCTATGCTGTGGAGTCAATGGTAGTCTTCTGAGCGGACGCCGGGAGTGCAGGCCTCCTTCAAAAAATCGACGGGAAATTGTTCTGGTCGATATTGGAACAGCCAGGGTGTCTTGCACATGCTGAAGAATGGCGGTTGACATGGCGCGCGGGGCTGCCACCGCTTGGCGGCGGATGCGCCGATCCTCGCGTGCTGACGTCACTCGGGCTGCGCCTGGACCCCTCGCACGTGCCACATGTCCCTGCGCCAACCATCTTCGCCACAGGCGCTGCACCGTGGACACATCCCTATGGGTATCGGCTGCGATTTGACGAAGCGACCAACCTGCCCTTCTCAGCCCGATCACCATACCCCTCGTAAAGTCGTCTGTCTGCTGGAAATGCCTCCGTTGACGGCGGCCTGGCATTCTTAGCTATACACGTGTCCTGTGGCACACGACAACACGTTCTACAATGACTGTCGGCTGAGAAATCACGGTACGAAGTGGGCCATTCGCCAACGCCGTGTCCCATTTATCGTTCGCTACGTGCGCAGCACAGCGGCGCATTTCACATCATGAGCATACCTCAGTGACGTCAGTCTACCCTGCAATTGGCATAAAGTTCTGACCACTCCTTCTTGGTGTTGCATTTGCTCTGTCAGTCAGTGTATGTATGAGTTGTTCGCAAAGTTCTAAACATTTGTTGCTGAAAGGGGCAGAACACCAAGGTCATCGGCCCCTAATGGTACGAAATGAGGCGAAATGTAATGGCAATTTTAAAGTCTAAAATTCATCCAATGACCAGAATTCAAAACGTGATGATGAAGAATGAATGGGCGAATATGAATTTAAAATAATCAGCGGATCCCACTCACAATACTGAAAGTTAAAAATAATTCCAAAATCGATCCACTGACTAGAATTCAAAAAGACGACGATGAACAATGATTATGAACTTAAAACAATCAGTGGAGCCGACCCGCAGTGCCTCACCTCCGCAGAAACTATCTTGAAACAATAGTATTACTGACAAAGGGACTGGCACAATCCTGAATCGATGATGCTTGTTGTCTAAAGGGGTCCAAAATCCAGGTCAACGGCCCCTCATAATGGTACTTATCGCTAGCAAAGCAGAACCATTGTATTTCTCATGTTGCGGTACTATCAAAAGCAGCGTAGACTCACGGTGTTCCACACATTATGGTACGGCTGACAAGTATACGTCGCACAGGTAACGCAGACCTATGGTGGTTCTCACATAATGGCGCTACTCATTAGTGACGCAAACCCATGGTGTTCCTCATATAGGTGTACTAATCACGGGCGCCGATATTCCCGTGGTGTTTCTCACTGAATGGCACTAATCACAGGCACTGCAAACCCACAGTGAACCACTCTCTGCTGCTACTAATCACAAACATATTGAGTATCTAACATAGTGGTACTACTCGCAAGTAAAGGCAACCCATGGTGTTCCCCGCGTGATTATACGAATCACAAGTAGTTTCATGGTTCCAATTCAATCATCCCTTGGTCGCCGCTTTTAGTCGCCTCTTACGATAGGCAGCGGATACCGCGGGTGTATTCTTCGTCTGCATCCACCACCCACAAGGGGTGAACATTATCTCAAGAAGAACTGAGACGAACTGTATAAATTTAAGGATTACCTGATTATTATTATTATTATTATTATTATTATTATTATTATTATTATTATTATTATTATCATCATCATCATCTTCAATTTCGGCCATCTAAGGAGCACGCAAAATAACTTGGTGTTTTTGCATCCTTGTTTTTTGATCTACGCAGGTGGCCAAGCAGGCCTGCCATGCAACCGCTGCTCAGCACGAAAGATAGCAGATTATGAGGTAACGCGAGATCAGCGTTAACGAATACATTAGCTGGCCATACACGGAAAGGAACTGTGACAGACGAGGCCTTTTGTGACGCGTTCCGACAGGCTAGAACTGCTCGTTAGTGAGCGAGATCAGTTTGAGGCGTTATCTGCTACAAGCGAGACCTGTTGTCAGCGCCTCAACGGAAAGACCTCGCCTCACAGATCAAGCCTCTTGTAAAAAGGAAAGCATGGAGTGGACAAAGGCACTGCTAGAGAAATTCATTGAAATGTACAAAGAGCGGCCGTGTCTCTGACAATTAAAACATGAGGTGTCGCAGTGTCGCAATCAAGCGTTCTTCAGTAAATACGCATTCAACTAGACTGTTCTCCAGTAATAGCTACGCAAGACAAGTCTTTTTTTACTAGTGGCTTTACGTCGCACCGACACAGGTAGGTCTTACGGCGACGATGTGATAGGAAAGGACTAGGAGTTGGAAGGAAGCGGCCGTGGCCTTAATAAGGGTACAACCCCAGCATTTGCCTGGTGTGAAAATGAGAAATCACGGAAAATCATCTTCAGGGCTTCCGACAGTGGGATTCGAGCCCACTATCTCCCGGATGCAAGCTCACAGCCGCGTGCCCCTAACCGCACAGCCAATTAGCCCAGTCGTGCCGTGTATAACAGTTTGCCTGGATATTGGCGGGAAGTAGTTAGAGAGTTAGATAACTCTCTTCTTTAGCATGTCATTCCTCTGGTTCACAAATTTTCTGATACTGCTGGTAGCCTACGTAACACACTGGTTCATTATAGCATTCGAGCTATTCAATCCCTACTCTGTGCCACTGACTGGAATGAGCAGTGTGCACACTTACATAAATAATGGCAGAGGAGCGTTCACGGCTATCTGCGGCCTGGTCATTCTAGCACTGGGACTTTGGACTGTCAGGTCGGCACCGTAGTGCTCTTCGTTAAAGTGAGAAAATGTGTAGTTTTTCATTTCATCGAGTATTTTATATGATAACATTGCTTTTAATCGCTACATTCCTACTGATGATTTTGTAATGACCCATGTTGATTTCAGTTAGAAAAACCACAAAGACAGTTTTTCTGAGATTCCCGTAGCAAAGCACGGCTACTGTACATCAACTAGTATGGCTGATAACACACGCATGAGGGTGATTTTAAAAAGTAACTCGCCCGGTACTTCTTACCTAACAGCATATCATAATCGCTGTGGTCCATTCGTAAATAATAATTCTTGTAATCGTCTGGTTCATTTTCTCTCAAACTCGTGTAACTAAAGCTGTCTCGCTCTCCTATCCATAATTTCATCCACTTCGATCGATTTTTCTGTTTGCATGATTTAACATACAGCAAAATGCACATTCCAACAGCCGCAAGGGCATTTATTTTCTCTGGACACTGTCTCCTTCGATGTCCATCGCACAGTTCTAAGTACGGCAGACCCGACCGGCAAGGATTTTCAAACTAGTTTGAAAGGCCAGCGGATGAGGCTTGGCCTGCCGAGAACAAAGGGATCACGGGGAATGTTGACAGATTATGCTGCACAACACGACAGACTTGGTGTCACAGTTGACGGCGAGCAGCAGGTCACGCCTGGCAGGCGGTGTGTCGGATCTGGCCCCAAAGGCGAGGCCTGCGAAAAAATGTGTCCGTGTATGGCCAGCTATTGGGTCGTTATTCTTGGCTTTCTAGACCGGGAGTGGATCAATTAAGATTTCAAAAATGACAAAGCATTAGCGGAGTTAGAAAAATATAGCCAATCTATACAAGAAGTTTTATCAAAAGCAAACTACATCAATCAATGCAAAATTAACAGACTATTAATTAAACCCGAAGTTCGTTACGCGGAAGAAACCCTAAACATCAGAGGTGCAAAACTGTCACAGAAAACCTGAGGCCAAGGAAAGGAAAGATCCGTTCTGAGAAAGACTCTAGGATCAAGGATTATAAGAGGAGAAAGATACTATAAATCCAACGAGGAACTACCTAATCTAAACAAATGCATATTTTAATGGACACCATTATCAAAAGACGCCTCAGTTTTTATGGATACCTAGAAAGCATAGAAGGATCATGACTGACCAGCCAACTCACAACAGAAAGCAGGTCAAACACGTTCTTGAAACTTTCAACTTCTCCGATAGAGAAGCTTTAGAAAAACTGATAACAGAAAACCCGCAAATCCAGTTTAAGGAGGAATTGATACGAAAAAGATCAAAAGCAGCTAAATAACAACAAAGCCACAGCAGCAATACGAGGAAGGAGGAAAGCTATCAAAAACGCACAAACAGTCCTAACAGCCTAAGCGTGGAATGACATTAGTAGGCGAATAAGCTTGAGCGGAGCTTTTAAAAGCAGGAAAGATCATAATATACCGTAATGTTGGATTTCAAGAGGACAAATTGGAGCAAATATTCATTAATACGACGAAGAGTAACGGATTGGAATACATGATCAAGGGAAATATTCGATAAACTTCCCAGTTCTTTGAAAATATTTAAGAAAAAAAGGTAGGTAAAATTTCTCACCTGGGCGACAGATATTCTTCTTCTTCTTCTTCTTCTTCTTCTTCTTCTTCTTCTTCTTCTTCGCGAATGGGACCTCGCAAAATCAACACTTTCTAGCCTTCTTGTTGGCCCAGTATTCCTTCATGCGCAACGATTCGGTCTGTTTTCGTTGCTCTGACCATGTATGTTGTGTAGTCTTCTCTTCTTCCTCGAAACCCAGTGTGTGAGTGACTTTCCTGATTTCATTCCGGTCAAGTAGGTTTCCTAAATTTAGGTGATCCTAAATGCAGATCACTGATTGATTGATTAATTGATTGATTGATTGATTGTTGATTGATGCTGCAAACATTAACATTCGCAGTTCAAGTTGGCTCATACGATGATAATGCTGATTTTTTTTTCCAAAATCCTTGTCCCGTTTCTCTACAGGGTCGGGTATAAGGTGAGATGAATATGTCGTAGCGGGTTTTTATGACCGGATGGCCTTCCTGACGTCAACCTCATCAGATCATTTAATGAGATGAAATGAATGACGTGATATATGATAGTAGAAAGGGAGAGGGTGAAACCCGTTGCCGGCACATAGCCTACTCCTGATGAATAGTACCAAGTCGTATGTGTTCAAGGCTTAACGTCCCTATACGTCGCATAAATCACCATCAACAGTGTCATATGCCCTCACTCCATAAGAACACTGCGGAGAGGTTTGGCCAGGCATTTGGCACGCAATCTAGTGATTATAAATGGTATACCACCACCTCCCCTACCATGCTGGTCAACATTCTGATGGTGAAAATATGATGATAATAATTGTACCGGGAGGTACACCTCAACTCCGCACATTCAAAAGAAGCGCCTTAATGAACTCTATCTATCCAACAAATAAGAAACTGCTATCACAACAAGTTGAGACTTTAATCAGAAGATGTCACTACTGAAGTATTGAGTAACTGTGTTGTTGTGAAGTTGCCTAAACTGACTGGATTTAGTTGCTTTGTGTTTGTTTACTTCACGAGGTTTGGACATTTATCCATAGATGTCACTACCAAAAACTGTGGTTATGCACTCTGGTGCAAGGTAAATAAGTTGTTATTAAAAGAAATTTTGTGCTCATAGGTTTTCTCTAGTAAAGTCACTTTCATTAGTTTTTGTATATATTTCAAAGTTTGTAACGCTTCTCTCTCATTCCGCCAGTTTTGAATCTGGCCAATAAGTATTTTCTATAATTATTTTTCAGCCTATCACACGCTTCTTTTTAGTACTTTGGGTGTAACTTTTGAGTCTGCCAATAGAATTGAAAGGGTGTGGCCGGATTAGGCCAAGTCCAGAATCCTCTCGAATCTTCCCTTCGGGTATATAAACTGCGGCTGCTCTGGCTACCTTATCATTTGATCGCCGAATTTCTAGGAGTGTGTATTAAGACAGGAGGCGGGGCGGCTCATTCTTCGCCAGGCAGTTCATCAGCCCAGGCAATGGCCATCAGTTTTATCTCTATGTAGCCACCTCCATCGACTTACACGAGGGGAAGGTCCGAATTTCTAACTATGTAACCGTTCGATGTAAACTTCTTCCTTTTCATGTAAAATTTTATAAGTTCTTAAAACTGAAAATAGGGGATAGAGAGTGCGTTACCCTCTCGAGTTCCCTTTCAACTTGGTTTGGGGTGACTACGATTTAGTGCTGTTTTTCTTTCCTGTAATGTATTAAATTAACTTTCTTTCGAGTCACCTCAGTAGCTTGGTATTAGCCCCTGTATCATCGGGCCGAGCGCCCTATTAGGGTTTTAATACTTCATTATCTAGGAGCGCAAGTGTACGCCTCCATTCAGTTTGTGTTCGGGCCATTTATTTAACCTGTTCTTTTTCCACAAAAGCACAGTAGGTTGGGTAATTGATACCCCTGTGTAAAACAAGTTTTGTAAATTGTGCCTTGAGAGTCCAGAGATCATAAAGTTTTGTGTAATGTTGCCTTAAGCGGGCGGTTAAAATTGGATGAAGGTTGGAGAGCACGTAAGCTCTTTTCTAATTTACTGTAATATTAAGGAGTGCCTCTGGAAGGCTGTAAATTTGTTGGAGCAAAGTACTCTTGAATTGGGGAATTTCTTCCCTTGCCTAAATAATACCACTTTAAAATTGTAAATTCGTAAACTAGGGGCTTGAAGCCCAGAATTTTGAAAGTTCTGAATCTTGAATTTTCCAATTTTTGAAACTGTCATTGCACCTGTAACCTCATTATTTCACTGAGTGAAAAATTTGCTAAGTTTGAAATTCTGGAAGAAATATAACCTTTATTTAAAGTTTTAACTCAATTTTTGATATCGTAGTTAGACCCCTTCAACACCCGCACCTTATTTCATCTCTTTCTGCTCCACGGATATCTCCGGAACAACAACAATAATAATAATAATAATAATAATAATAATAATAATAATAATAATAATAATAATAATAATAATAATAATAATAATCCAAGCGAGTGGCTGCGCAGTTTGGGTCAGGTAGTGTCAGCTTGCATTCGGGAGATAGTGGGTTCGAACCCCACTGTCATCACCCCCGAAGATGGTTTTCGGCGGTTTCCCATCTTCACGTCAGGCAAAATGCTGGGCCTGTACCTTAATCAAGGCCACGGTCGATTCCTTCTCATTTCTAGCCCTTTTCTATCCAATCGCCACCATATGACCTGTCTGTTTCGGTGCGACGTAGATCAAATTGTAAAATAATAATAATAATAATAATAATAATAATAATAATAATAATAATAATAATAATAATACATAATAATGGAATGAAACTTCAAATGGAAAGTGTAAAACGGAGGAGCTTGAGAATACAGGAGAGCTGGTAATCCTACGCACCCGTAAACGACTGCAATTGTTATTGAAGGTGTTCTGTTCTTTTTTTACGAGCGATTAATTCCTGTTTTTATTAGAGCATTCATGCGTTGCGGTGTACACACATATATTGTGCATGGTAACGATACAATAATTCATAATGAATTGTTTGGCATAATTACCTGTCAGTTGGTAGTAGCAAGGGCCATAACGACCCTGCCAGTAGTGGATTGGATTTAATGAGTGGTTGTACAGACATGCATATTTAACTGCATTATATCATGGCTGGCAGCCAGCCGGGTGGGGTATCAGCTGGCAAAGATGTAGCGTTATAGCTGCTAAAACAATTATGGAACCTCGGTAGTCGGTACCCACAAGTACACTCCCTGCACATGTCAAGGTGGGCCTAGTTACCCTACACCCTCCTAACTGCAGTCCAATAACGAGACCTTCTCTATATCACGGATTTTCCTCTTACTTATATTACGTGAAGATGATCCCTCGAAAATAAATTTCCCAAAGCCATTGGGCCACGTGTTCGGACATTATCGAGAAAATCGGCTTTAACGAATTCCACGTGCCTTCTATCAACGAAACGTTAACGAAGTGACCGAGTGGGTAGTAATCGAGAGATCGCTTGTTCAAATTCCTCTGCGTGCATGGTTTCATTTTTCTCTTTTTTTTTTTTTTTTTTTTTTGCGTACGTCCTAGGTAAAAATATTTGTTATTGTTCAAAACATCCAAAAAGAAATAGAACATGTTTCCATTTTTCCATATCAAAGCAAAAACCTTAAACGCTAACATTTCATAACATTAATGGTACCGGGCAAGTTGGCCGTGCGGTTAGGGTGGCGCAGCTGTGAGCTTGCATCCATGAGATAGTAGGTTCAAACCCCAAAAATAGCAAATAGCAAAAAAAAAAAAAAAAAATTATTGATGTAAAATTATCAAAACTGCAAAGTTCTGCAATGGCGGAAATTTTTACGAATGTAAAGGAGATTTCTTTCCCGATGGATATACTTTAACGCAGACTTACGTTCCTCGACAACGGGTACATGGAAAGAAAAATTTTAAGACACTTTTAGTGTTTAGGTAGAACGAGTATATTGCCAAGAGTATTTAACTTACGATTATGTTTAATGTATCTATTGACAGATGAAAGAGGAGGCTACCTGTCGAAAAAAGAATAATCTAAAAAGCAGTTTTCATGAAATAGCGCTTCAAAGCAAAGCAAACGTTGTGCAAAATGTGACGTCCCTCTGTTATAAAATGGCGCTTCGCGGGCTCAGTTGAAGGTTAGCTGTCGCTGTGAATACATCGTGGTCAGTTGTATTGAATAACAAATTTAATAGTGAAAAAGAAAGATTGACGGCACACGCACACTCTGTTACAAGATGGCGCTGTGTTGACTCGCGCGCTCAGCTGGAGGTTGGCTGTCGTGAATACATCGTGGTCAGTTGTATAGAATAACAAATTTGGTAATGGAAAAGAAAGATCGACGTCACGTGCGTACTCTGTTATAAGATGGCGCTGTGTTTGACTCGCACGCTTAGTTGGAGGCCACCTGTCTTTGTGAATACATCGTGGTCAGTGTATAGAATAACATATTTAATAATGGAAAAGAAAGATTTGATTAGGATTCGGCAAAAACGTGCAAAATAAAAAGTTGAAATTCAGGTGAACACCAAATGTGTCACCAGAAATCTTTTACATGACGACATCGTACGACGTGGAGTGTCGAGTGGACTTTTATCCGGCCTTCAAACTTTGAACTCGCTATCTTCTGATTCGGAGGCCGACACTCTACCACCGATCCACAGAGGGAGCTTGTAAAACTGGTTAGGACGACATTCACATCAAGTAAATAAAACTCTTCGGTACTGCAACAAAGTTGTGGCTAGTGAAATTATTCAACAATTGTTTTGCTTCATTTAACTTACCAAAGGTTCGGCGCAAAATGTGGGCGAGCGCAATCCTAAAACCAAAACATTAATCCTGAAGATCCAATAAAAGTTACAGGCCAATATATCTTCTCTAATACTTGTATAAAATCATAGAACGAATGATTTTAAATCGCCTTATTGAAGTTATCGACCCACTTCTTACTCCACAGCAGTCAGGCTTCAGACCAAGAAGAACTGTAGTTCTTGGTGGTACACCACACGCTGCTCCTACACTAATTTCACGAATTTCACAACCTAATTAAGGATCTTAGCGCTGTAATCATTGGCGAACTCAAAAGGTGTAGGAGAAGCACGTTTTACCGTATCGAACACCGCTGTAGGACCAATAACTGCGACACCTGCCTCAAGGAACTGTATTGGCACCCATGGTATTATATATGATCAACCACAGCCTCATGACACCAAGTGTGTCATCTATACCTGTGACCTTGATATTGCTGTCCAACCACATAACTTTGAAGCAATAGAATGGACCTCGATAACTGCATTAGAAGAACTGGGCAACTCTTAAAACATTACTAATCTGTGCCCAACCCGAATAAGTCCCAAGTTTGTACATTTCATACACGACAAAGACAGGCCAACAGAAAATTCGTCGTGGTGTGGAGCCGGAGTTATGCTGGATCACTCCTTCCATCCCAAATACTTCGGCGTTACTCTGGATCGCACTCTATCAAACAAGGAGCTCTACAAGAAAGCAAAACAAAAGGTCTCTTCCAGAAACAGCCTTCTTCGGAAACTCGCTGGAAGAACCTGGGAGACACATCCTCAAACAATCAGAACTCCGGTACTGGCCCTGTGCTACTCCGCTGGTGAATCACCTGCCCAGTATGGTACAAGTCAGTTCATGCCAAGCAGACTGACGTGACCTTCAACGAAAGCTGTAGAATAATCACTGATGTCCTGAGACCCACTCCTACTGACAAAATCAATGACCTTTCTGGTATTGCTCCTTGTGACCTAGGAGAGAGTATGGCGCATATAACGAAACTCTTAAATCAGGTTGCACGTCCACTTTTTGGATATAAACCGGCACAACCAAGATTTAAGTCCAGGAAAGGCTTTTTCGAATCCACGGAACAACTCGAAGAATCTTCGGAGAAAGCTAGGGTCACCAAATGGAAGGAGAAAACCCCTTGAACTGGATGGAACCCAGGGAATTGCTACCTCCAAAACACAACGAGGACAGGATGGTCGGCAATCGAGACATTTTTAGTAGGTTAGTAGTTATCACTAAAAGTAATGTCTTACACATTACATTAATTCAATTATATACTTTATTTCATCAAAATCATTATCATACGTTTACTGCCTAATACACATGAATACATTATAGATGAAGAATCAGCACTTCCAATCCCATCTCAAACGAAAAATTTACGAAACGAAATTTCCACTTCCAGAGGTGTTTATGGTCCTGAGGTTCAGCCTTCATACAAAAAAAAAAAAAAAAAAAAAATACCAGGTAATTCCTGGGGACAAAGGCGGACCGGCGTAGAGCTAACCACTCTACCCCATCAAGTACCGGGATTACGGATAGTGGAAGCCTTTGCTTTCCACCCCTCCCAGGGGATCCATGGCCTGTACGCAGATTACTTTGCTTTTACTCATAAGATCCTAATGTGAGTTGTACCTAAAAGTAGGCTAAAACAGCCCTTTGCAGAATTCACTACATAAATCCTACATTTTTCTCGAATCTATGTCCAGCTGTCAGTTTGTTTATATACCGGGAGGTCCAAGTGATTTACTTGCATCTAATTTCATGCAACCGGCCACATTTACTACAATTCTTAAATACGTCGGTCCCTCCCTAAACTGGGAAAATATAACGAAATGTTTTGTTACGGGCTAGCAGACAGCAAGAATCGTGAGCGCCACTATTAATTCGGTTTGGGTATCCTAAATGAACCCATAAAACGAGCCTCCACCTACCAAGTGAGCTATTGCGAGGCTTGAGATGCAGCGGGCAGTTCCAAGAATATACAATACCTATTCCTGGTCTATGTGCACCTCCCGTTGTAACGTACTGTACGTGCTCTTCATATCTGTGCTCGTTTTACGAGTTCATTCGGAGTACTCATAATTAACTAATAGTGGCACTCACGATTCCTGCTGTCTTCTAGCCCGTAACCACACATCTCGTTATATTACCCGGGTTTAGGGAGAGAGACTGATGTATTTCAGAACTGTAGTAAATACAGCGGGTTGCATGAAACTGGATCGCAAGGGGTTGGTGGACTACCCGGTATATACACTGAATGCACATGTACATAGAATAGAATAGAATACACTCATCCCCTCGTTACAGATCACCTGAAACTGGGGAGAGAGAGCATTCATTTATTGCAATCCATTTATTTGATACTTCCATTAAATTGTTACAACTATTTATATATTACTAGATTAAATATTATATGTAAACCTGATACAAATAGTAAATATATCCATTTCAAATGTTATTACCACCCCACTTCTTTTTTCTCTTTTTGTCCTAGATGTAATACAGTGTTCACATTCTAGGACAAACATGTATCTTATTTTCTTTGGTGTTTGTTTTACTTTTTCTTATTTCCTATTGTTGCATTTTTTAAAATACAAAATAATTTTGCTGTTTTTCCCATTGTAATCCATTCGTTATTTAATAATTTAACAACTGTATAGAAATCTTTTTTTTCTTTCTAATATTTTACTTTTATTGCATCTTTCCCCCTACAAACTCTCAACAGATGCATCACTTCCAATAGTTCTCCACACAATAAACAACGGTTTTTGCCATGCTTCTCTCTCTGACCTTTATTCTATATAAGCCCATTAGCCACCACACCATATCTCTTAGTTCTCTGTTTGGAAGTCTTTCTTTCCTTATTGACATTTTTTATATTTTTTTTCGCAGCTGCTTCTCAATATCCTTAACTATAATCGTTACTTTCTTGTACAATTTTTTATCTTTGTTCCGAATCTCCTTATCCCAGTATTCTACCATTGCTATTCTGCAGGCGCAGCTTCATAATATGATCTGCAGAACTGCAGAACCACCAGAATGAAAGATACAATATACAGCGATTAGCGATCCCATCCTTCATATTGAGTGTTGTTATCAAGCCAAAGACCGACACCATCTGGGAGATAATGGGTTCGAATCCCACTGCCGGCAGCCCTGAAGATGGTTTTCCGTGGTTTTCCATTTTCACACCAGGCAAATGCCGGGGCTGTACCTTAATTAAGGCCACAGC
Organism: Anabrus simplex; assembly: GCF_040414725.1. Taxonomy (NCBI): domain Eukaryota; kingdom Metazoa; phylum Arthropoda; class Insecta; order Orthoptera; family Tettigoniidae; genus Anabrus; species Anabrus simplex. Next base: position 852,758,700 of record NC_090265.1, read on the forward strand.
CGCTTCCTTCCCATTCTTAGCTCTCTCCTGTCCCATCGTCGTGCCATGAGACCTATCTGTGTCGGTGCGAGGTAAAGCAAATTGTTAATTAATAAACAAAGACCTATACCAATTCAGATACTGGTGACACAGCAACCTTGTTAGGATCTGTGAATGACAGAACATCAGGAGGAAAGCATGAGAGAGTGCACTTAACTACAGCTTTCTCCAATAGATGGCTAAGAGTAGCCCATAACGTTCTGTATGAACTGCACACCTTGCAGCACGGCTGGCATATTCGCGTGTATTGGAAGAGCTCATAGAGTTAGTTAATAAACTAAAGGTAGCACCAGCGCCACCGTCTGTGAGAGAATCACCGCATGTTGACATCTCAGCTGTTTGGCAAAAAGCTCCCTGCGCTGTACTCATCAGTGTAAATAGAACTTTTAAAACTGTTTGGATATTGATGTTTGTTTGTTTGTTTGTTTGTTTGTTTGTTTGTTTGTTTGTTTGTTTGTTTGTTTGTTTGTTTAAGGGGTCGGGTATGAGGTGAGATGAATCTGTCGTGGCGGGTTTTTATGACTGGATGCCCTTCCTGACGTCAACCTCATCAGAGGAGCTGAAATTAATAACGTGATATATGATAGTAGCGAGAGGGTGAAGCCCGGTGCCGGCATATAGCCTACTCCTGTCGAATAGCACCAAGGAGTCTGCTCAAGGCTTAAAATGTCCCCATCCGACGGACGAATCACCATCAACAGCGTCATATGCCCTCACTCCATATGAGCACTGCGGAGAGGTTTGGAATTTAATCCAGGCTTTTGGCACGAAATCTAGTGATTGTATACCACCACCTCCCCTACCCTGCCAGCCAACATTGATGGTGAATTTTTTTTCGACTAACGAGAACGAGACTCGAACCGGCTAACCACGGTGTCAGACCGTTTAGACTTCAGTGTTTTAACGATCACGGCCACCAGGCGGGCTTATGTGTGGATATTGATATGGTTTAAAATTCTTACATGTCAACATTCTCAGTTACTGCAGTATAGTTGTGATGCTTCTGTTCAGTAGAAAGAAAGTCCAAATAGCTTAAATACATTTTATTATTATTATTTGCTTTATGTCGCACCGACACAGATAGGTCTTATGGCGACGATGGGATAGGAAAGGCCCAGGAGAGGGAAGGAAGCGGCCGTGGCCTTAATTAAGGTACAGTCCCAGCATTTTCCTGGAGTAAAAATGGGAAACCAAGTAAAAGCATATTCAGGGCTGCCGACAGTGAGTTCGAACCCACTATCTCCCGGATGCAAGCTCACAGCTGCGCGCCCTAAACCGCACGGCCAACTCGCCCGGTACTTAATACAGAAGAAATGCGTGATGGAAGAGGATGGTATTCAGTTGTACGTAACACAAAATCAATTTACTGTTCATGTTAAGTCTTCAAACAACGTACTTTAAGATTGGGGGGTATGTATATTTCTCTATCAGAATGGCCAGTACTTAAGCATAATTCTATCCAACGACTGAAAATATTCCTTCTCTTACGAAGCGAATGAGTGAGTTCTTAGGTCTACAATTAATCATGAATATGTTTCTCCGTAGTGGTAGTGAATTCCTCCAAGTTAGGTAGTAATGAAAATGAAAACAGGAACATTAGTATCATCAGATGATGTTCCCCCTCCATTAAGAAAGCCGGATCCCAAAGATGCATGCAGGTCTCGGAACCTCTGTAAATATGAGTGTGTCGATACTAGATACACATTTTTTTTCGATAAGCGGAAGAAAGGCCTTTTTAGAAACTTTTAAAATGTGTTTTTTTTTTTTTTTTTTTTTTCCCTACAAGTCAGTTATTCACATCGTCGATGTCCCTCGAAATCGGGGTCTTACAAATTGAGATGTATGTTTACCGCTATTTTTTCTGTAAATTTTCGGGAACTTCAAAGCTGACAAGACATGGAGTTGGAGGACGGATGCACACGAGCTCAGCTGGCACTTCCCGTATGCAATACGAATTTACATTTATCTATTACACTTATTGCAATGGACTGGGCGTCACAGTGCAGAACCACCAACATAATTCAGCACGAGCTGCCACTGCTATTCTCTCAAGCATTCTTTTAAGTTGCATTAGCCAGCAACCATAATTTAAATGTTACATGTGGTGACGGTATGTTAAATTCAGTATTTCCCTCCCGTCCCCCTTCTTAATCACAGCCAGTATTTTATTATCTTTCTAGCTTATATCTTCGCATAGTATTCTAACTGCAGTATTAGCTACATTTTTTCTGTTAACCTATTACTCTATTATATTTCAGAATTTATTACTAATGGCTGTTTTCATGACCGAGTATGCGGCGCTGCAAGGCGGCATTTAGTCAGTCTCAAAGAGAGCGTTGAGTAGCTGTGTTGCATTATCTCAGTGTTGACTGGCGGTGGTATTAAAGAGTGCATTGAGTTAGCGCTGTGTTCTATTGTTTCTGAACACAGTATGGAGAAAAGGTGATCAAAATGATGCATAAAGCAAAGGAAATCAAACACTTGAAGAAAAGCTGGAAGTAATAAAGCGATATGAACGCAATGAGCATACCGTAGACATTGTCAGAGCTACTGGAATCTCAGAATCAACCCTGAGAACCATAAGAAGTCAAGCAGAAAAATTTTTAAAAAGCAAAAGAATGACGTCATCCAAGATAACACAAATAAGAGTACCAATTATGGAGAAAAGGGAACGAATGTAGGACCAATGGATTTAATACCAAACTGAACGTTCTATCCCGATATTTTAATAATATAATTTAATGCAGCCAATGGCCTTGAAATAGATACATAAATGTTCACTTAAGGGTACAATATGTAGTTCTTTACAAAATTTGGTCGACACCACTCTTTTTCCGCATTCCTGAAAGTGATAGCGATCACAACGATTCTTGAACAGCCGACACACACAATCCTGCGGATCATGTCGTCTCGTATTGTCACACATTCTGTGATGAAAGCCATGTACCGCAAATCGTGTCATGACATGTCGTAGCTCGTAATTTGGTTGTTTCCTATCTTGAGTCATCATGGCATCTGTGGCATCAAACGTGCTCCATATTTCCTTCTTCTCTGAATAAAGTTCTTGTAGAACACAGTCGTAGGCAGGTGTAGAATGTAGTAGCATCCACTCTCGTAGATCCTATACGAAGAACCTTTCTCTGACTAGTTCATACAGTATAGGCTACTAATCGTGAGGGAGTAAATTTCGATAGGCCTTAAAACTTTCTTTAGATAGACATCTTTGATCTCCAATTCTCTTAAATTACTCTTGGTAAGATGATCCCATATTAGCTGTAGTCCGTAACTCACTATTGGTGAGATCTTCACTTTAAAGAGCTTCATCGGTGTATCCACTGAAAGACTCCTCAGGTGCTTGATTTCATTCACGGCTTTTACCGCAGCAGCGACCTTGTCTTTTATATGTAGCGTGAAAATGATACCCATGACCTGTAGAGTAATTCCCAGGTAGTTAAAAGGAAGCGGGCGTCGATAATCTCTCACTTTTGTAATAAATGGTGTCTTTCAATGCAATTTTCCGTCCTCGTCTGAATGTCAAAACTACTGTTTTACTTGCGTTCGGCTGTAAATCGTTTCTACCTGCCCATTCCACTAATCTATCAAAAGCTGCTTGTAGATCTTCGCTTGACGAAGACGCAATTGCCATATCATCCGCATAGACATACATTTTTACATTTCCCGCACTTACTCTCCTGATTGCGTCCATGTCGCTATGTTGAACAGCATTGGGCTCAGCGGATCCCCCTGAAGCACTCCTGTTGTTTGTTCTATTGGGCAAGACATTGTCCAATTGTCAATTTGTACGTAGTACTCTGCAAGTATATTTCTTATCAGAACAAATAGGGCACTGTCACTTCCAATAACAGGCTACAGTTTTCCTATCAGTAATGCACTGTTGACCGAGTCAAAGGCCTTTCAGAAGTCATGAAAGCAACATGTATAATCCCTTTATGTCTCCCTGTTGTTTCCAGTATGTAATTTTGTAAGCACTAAACAAGCTGTAGAGTAGATCTGCCCCCTTCAAAACTCAAATTGCGCTTCCGGTATCACACGGTCCACAAGTTCTGTAAGGAGCTTATTCAGTATTTTAAAAGGAATGCATTCTAATGCAATGCCATGTAAGAGTGTGGATCCTCATGATTTCCTTTCCCCTTGGATAGTACCTTTAGTGTGGCATATCTACATCTGTCCGGAATGGATCCTCTTATGAGGCATTGATTCATGGTGGCTGCCTAAGCTGCTTTGAGCCCTGTAAAGCCTGTAATAATCTGCTTCATGATTATTCAGGCTAAAGCAAGAGCTCTGTTTAAAGAACTGAAAGCATCCTAGCCAGATCCAGAAGTTCAATGTTTTGCTGCAAGTGCTGGTTGGTTTGAATGTTTCAAGGAATAATATGTATTCCATAACGTTAAGCTAACAGGGGAGGCTGCAAGACCGCATGTTGTTGCTGCTGGAAATTTTCCTATACAATTTCAAGCAGTGATTGAGGAGCATGGATATTTGCCATAATAAGTGTTCAATCTGGATTAAACGGGCTAATAAGTGTTCAATCTGGATTAAACGGGCTTGTTCTGGAAACGTATGCCAAGCTGAACATTTCTGTCAATACGAGAAAAGGGGGAACCCGTCCTTAAAGCCCCCAAAGATCACCTCACTTTGCTGTTCGGAGGAAGTGCGTCTGGAGACCATAAAATCAAAGCCCTGTTGATTTATCACTCCGAGAACCCACGAGCACTCAAGGGCTACTCTAAGTAAGAATTGCCAGTTGTTTGGCGCTCAAACAAGAAAGCTTCGATCACAGGGGCTGTGTTTGTGTCCTACTTCTCCAATGAACTCTGTCATAAGCTGCAAGCTTATTATAAGAAAATAAATGTGCCTTTTTAAAATCCTGCTACTTTTGGATAACGTACCAGGGCATCCTCCGAGTATTGCGGATGCCGATGAGAACATCAGTGTTTTGTTTCTGCTACCGAATACGACATCCCTGATTCAACCCTGAGTCAGGGCGTTATTGCAACCTTCAAGAGCTACTATCTCCGCAGAACATTTATGCAACTAATTGAAGAAACAGGTGGAAACGAAGCTAGTGTCACACAATTTTGGAATAACTTCACCATAAAGAACGCAATTGAAAACATTGAATATGCGTGGGCAGATGTTAATCTTGTATGAAGGGAGTTTGGAAAAAGATTTGGTCTCACAGTGCTAATTATTTTGATTATGATCCTGAACCCGAACTTACCAGTTCAACACATGCAGTTGTTGATGTGGCTAGATCTATTGGATTTAAGAACGTAGACAAGGCAAACGTAGACGAACTCCGCCAGTCCCACTCAGCAGAACTCGCCACCGAAGAGCTTCGTGAATTGGAGAAAGAAATGAATGGTGAAGAGGAAGAGGCTCAAATTTGTGAACCTATTAAACAGCTTACATGAAGACAAATGGCTGCCCTTTAAAATCATATTTGTAATGCAATCAAAATTATTGAAGTGAATGACCCTAACGAGGACAGGAGGGCTATTACACAGAGATTCAGAATTCTGTAGCTTGCTGAAAAGAACTCTACAAGGAGAAGAAGAATGCAGCTGCCAGCTAAGTCTTCACCACTTCATCAAAAAAGGTAACAATCCGCAATTTGCTGTCCCAGGACCTTCAAGAGAAGCATAGATGGATAATCCAGACTCACCAGAACCAGTCATTTCATCATCAGACTGAAGACTCTCAAAATTATGTACGTACACAGAGTTTCACAATGTTACTAAGGCCATGAATAAAAAAACTTGAACTTGTTTAAAACTTATTGGCTTTTATTTTTTACTTGAAATAGTCCCTACCTCCCATCTAACCCATATTATAATACATTCACTTTACTCATTTTCATATTACGAGATTACTCAGAATTAATTAATCACGTAAAGTGAAGTATTCCACTAATAGCATCTAATTCCCCCCCCCTTCCTCCTTTTTTTCAATGTCTCTAATAATAATAATTTCGTGTGGCTATTTCTAGCCGAGTGCAGCCCTTGTAAGGCAGACCCTCCGATGAGGGTGGGCGGCATCTGCCATATGTAGGTTACTGCGTGTTATTGTGGTGGAGGATAGTGTTATGTGTGGTGTGTGAGTTGCAGGGATGTTGGGGACAGCACAAACGCCCAGCCCCTGGGCCACTGGAATTAACCAATTAAGGTTAAAATCCCCGACCCGGCCGGGAATCGAACCCGGGACCCTCTGAACCGAAGGCCAGTACGCTGACCATTCAGCCAACGAGTCGGACAATGTCACTAATACGCCATCCGTAGTTATTGGATCGCCTAGTATGGGCATATGTCTAAGTATACCCGTCTCAATGTTAAATTCCCTGAGTCATCCCCCAACTACCCCATTCAGTATGTTAACTGCACACATCTCTAGTCCGGCTCCATGGCTAAATGGTTAGCGTGCTGGCCTTTGGTCACAGGAGTCCCGAGTTCGATTCCCGACAGGGTCGGGAATTTTAACCATCATTGGTTAATTTCGCTGGCACGGGGGCTGGGTGTATGTGTCGTTTCCATCATCATTTCGTCCGGCTCCATGGCTAAATGGTTAGCGTGCTGGGCTTTGGTCCAAAGGGTCCCGGGTTCGATTCCCGGCCGGGCCAGGGATTTTAACCTTAATTGGTTAATTCCAAAGGCTCGGGGGCTGAGTATGTGTAACGTATTCAGCATTAGAAATCATCCTAGGTAGGGCCCTCATCTTCACAGACATGCAGGTCGCCTAATAGGCCGTCTACGAGAAAAAGACCACCAGCCCTCTCCGGAGGCCACACGCCATTACTATTATCATAATTTCATCCTCATCACGACGCACAAGTCGCCTACGGGCATCAAATCGAAAGGCCTGCACTTGGCGAGCCGAACATGTCCTCGGACACTCCCGGCACCCCCCATACGCCATTTCATTTCTAGTAGTTTCTATTCCTTCTTGTCGCATTCTTTATCTTTACTTCTGTTACTCAATATGATCAAAATCAAAATCTCCCAATTCATTCTTTAATTTAATCTGGTTTACTACTCCAATAAGATCGTCATTTTTATTTTATTTATCAAAAGAAGACCCCGCTGGATGTTTGTAGCAGAAACCTATTAAAAATTCTCTCTCCCCCTCACTCTCCTCATTATCTTCAACCAAATCAGATCATCCAGGCCTGAATCCACATGCTCTACTTCGTTACATATTTCATTCTTTATCAAGACAGGATATCCTCCCATGTAACGCCCTTTTGGTACTCTCCTTTGTTTCGTTTTACTCCAAATGTTATTACCCGGTATTTGTAATTCACAACCTACCAGTAGCCACACGTCGACCATTCCAGTAATCTCATTACCCCACATTACAGTAGAAACCCTTTTTAACGAATCTCAGGGGGATCTGATATTTCTTCCTTAAAAAGGGGTTTTCCTTAAATGGGGCTTCAAAGAAAATAAGATATAATATCATAAGAAATAATAATACATTTATATATTTAACTAATGTAATGTCAATAAATAATAAATGAACATATTAATACTAAAAACTCAAATTAACCCAAGAATAACAGAAAATATTTAGAAAACAGCAGACATAACAAATTCCTTAGTGGACCATTGGCAGCACAACTTGCAGCAAGGAAAAGAGAAATAGGTATTACTGACTTGCAGTTTTAAATTGAAGGGACAGAGACCTAACATGATTTTAAGAAGAGATTTGTGAAAAATAGAGCATGAGAATCATGAGAATAAGCATATTAACCTTCACTTTCTGAAATAGTCCAGTACAGTAGTTTGCTTCCTCTTGCCCAGATGTCTCACGGAAAGAAGTCGCAATTTGGTTGAGATTGTTGATGAGATCATTGTTGAAGGAGAAGTACCGGCGGACAATATCCAGTCCCTCCGCTGCTGCTCCCAAAGTTGGTTCTTCTTCTTCTTCTTCTTCGTCGTCGTCTTCTTCTTCTCTTCTTCAGTACTTTGTCTTTCTGCATCGTCACAAAGGTCTCCAACATCCATCTGTGGTGTTGTCCGACTCGTTGGCTGAACGGTCAGAGTACTGACCTTCGGTTCAGAGGGCCTCGGTTCGATTCCCGGCCGGGTCGGGGATTTTAACCTTAATTGGTTAATTCCTACGGCACGGGGGCTGGGTGTATGTGCTGTCTTCATCATTATTTCATCCTCATCACGACGCGCAGGTCGCCTACGGGAGTCAATTAGAAAGACCTGCACCTGGCGAGCCGAACCCGTCCTGGGATATCCCGGCACTAAAAGCCATACGACATTTCATTTTTTTTTTTTTCATCTGTGGTGTTGAGGTTAGGATATCATCATCACAAGTAACAAATTCTTCGAATGTTGTGGCACTCGAGTCCTTCGATACAACCCCTCAATCTTCCCTAATGTCATCAGTAGTGTCACCTTCATTAAAAACTTCTAACATGGCACCAAAACCTGCATGGCCAAAGCTGTTTTGAATAGTGTCTGTTGTGACTAGTTGCCATGCTGCTAAAAACATATGCATGGCTTGGATTATATTCAATTTAATTTCCTCATTCTTTTTCCAAGGAAAGAAATAGCTCTTTGAACCAGGGCCTTCCTGTACTTCACTTTCACAGAATTAATAATATCAAGGTCCAAAGGCTGCAGGTAACTAGTGCAGTTAGGAGGAAAGAAAACCACTTTGATATTCAGCAGGAAAGATGTATCTGAAGGACGAGCTGGACATCTGTCTATCACCAGCACTATCTTCTTTCGTGCCGATCCCATCTCCGCATCCAAGCTTCGTAAAAATTTTAGATATATCTCCGATGTCATCCACGCACTTTTGTTAAAATCATATTTACATGGGAGTGTACGGGTGTTCTTGAAGCATCTTGGATTCTTAAATTTTCCAATTATTAGTAGGGATAATTTTTCACTCCCGTCGCTGTTAACACATAACAACGCTGTCAGTCTTTCTTTACTTTTCTTTTTTTTTTTTTTTGCCTCCGTGGCATTTTTCTCCGCGAACAGCATATGTCTTGGACGGGAGCAAATTGCAAAACACTCCCGTTTCATCGGCGTTAAAAATGTCTTTAGCATCATATCCTTCGAGAAGTCGAGATAACGCATTCTTTTTCCAGTACACAACTGTTTCGTTATTAACTTCCGCACTCTCGCCGCACATGTTTTGGAACGAAAGATTGCGCTGTTTTTTAAAACGATCAAACCAGCCATCAGAAGCATGGAAATCGACCAAACCCAGCTTAAGCGCGACTTCTCGAGCTTTTCGTTTAAGTAGCTTAAGTGCGACTTCTCGAGCTTTTTGTTTAAGTACTGCATGTTGCGCCGTTTTTCAGAACGATCAAGCCAGCCATTAGAAGCCTGGAAATCGACCAAACCCAGCTTAAGTGCGACTTCTCGAGCTTTTTGTTTAAGTACTGCATGTTGCGCCGTTTTTCAGAACGATCAAGCCAGCCATTAGAAGCCTGGAAATCGACCAAACCCAGCTTAAGTGCGACTTCTCGAGCTTTTTGTTTAAGTACTGTATGTTCCCGTGAATTGAGCATTCTCGCTCCTTTTTCCCACGAATCATTTCATTAAAATATTTTTAAGTTCCCCGTACGGCGAAAAACGAATATTCTTCCGTATTTTTGCCCCAGAACTGCACTCCACTTCCACAGTCAGAATTGCTTCCTTCTGCTTCATGATGCCAAACAGCGTAGAGGGTACCAAGTTTTTGTTTTTTTTTTTTTGTTTTTTTTTTTTTTGGCCATCTGTGACAAAGGTACTTGGCTATTTCTTTCAACATCACCATTTATGTCGATCTTTTTGTTGAAGAGTCAGCTTCTTACGTTTAGCAGCCATAATGAATGTAGACCGCCGTAACTCGCAGTACAACACGTATCACTTATCACAGACACAAATGTAACTCGTAGCACAACTTACAACACAGTAACAAAAACAGTGAATGAAGCTGCAGATATTCTTCTGTCTGCGCGATCCGCGTGATTTCCTAAGCAGCGTTTGGTGTTGCGACACGGAAATGCCTAGCCGATGTAACAGCGCTGCGGCTATAGGTTAAAGGTAATCGCCCACTACACCGCGCCGCGCCGCGCAGCGCAGCCGAGAAGAAATTTCCGTGGTCTGCTTCTTGTGAAATGCAATGGCTTAACGCCCACTGCAGGGAGCCGCGCCGCGCCGCGCCGCGCCGCGCGGAACAAGCTTGTGGAATTTCCGCACTAGAAGCCCCCAGGTTTCTGGAACGGAACTTTTTCCTTTCGGCGCGCTTGTATGGGCGAGGGTAGAAGGAAGGATTAATGGAAAGAATGTGGTTTCGTGCCGTTTCGGCAGTCTTCGTGAGTCCTCGACTAGTGCCAGCACGCTCGTACCTTCACGCGGTTAGTGGTATTGTGCACTGTACGCCTTTCTCGGCGAAAGGTGATATTTTCTCGCTCTACATACGGCTTTTTTATTTGCTAGTTGCTTTACGTCGCACCGACACAGATAGGTCTTATGGCGACGATGGGACAGGAAAGGGCTAGGAGTGGGAAGGAAGCGGCCGTGGCCTTAATTAAGGTACAGCCCCAGCATTTGCCTGGTGTGAAAATGGGAAACCACGGAAAACCCTTTTCAGGGCTGCCGACAGTGGGGTTCGAACCTACTATCTCCCGAACACTAGATACTGGCCGCACTTAAGCGACTGCAGCTCTCGAGCTCGGTACACACGGCTTAACTAGGTTCAATAGTTCATAGAATTTTTCTTGGGACATACGAAAGCAGTGGGAAAATTTACTTCGGTCCTTTAGTAGATCAGGAAATAAATGGTGAAACTCTCCGTTCGTTTCCATTTTCTCATAAATGTTGTGGGCCCAAACTTTTCTTTCGCGTTTTTCTTCTTCCTCATTTGCAAGTATCGCAACCGCAAATAATAAGTCTTCCTCGGAAATGGAACTCATATTTCTGTGTGAGCTGCACTTCCCCAACTGGAGAGAGGCGGCGCGGCGCGGTGAGGTGTGCTGTATGGGCGAAGTCTCGGAAAATGGCCCGTGGAATGTTCCACAAGCTTGTTCCGCGCGGCGCGGCGCGGTTCCCTGCAGTGGGCGATTACCTTAAGGCAGCTAACCTCACTGGAGAGACATAACTATTTAACTAGCGTTAGTGAAGATTCTCATTTTTCAGATAAAGACTGGACATACGATATTCAGTTTCATTATGGAGTTATTCACACATTTTAAAATTTATTATTATTATTAGACTATTCTTATTATTTATTATTATTGACTGCCGTTATTGCAGATGCTGAAAAATATGACGGTAGAAATGTCGCAGGATTGATGTACGATATGAAATTAATATTTTTTTAAATGGATATTTAAGGTTAACTAGCTACCCACCCCGAATAAACGGTCTAACTCCCGAACTGTTCATGCAAATGATGTACTTTAAAGATTGTTTTAATCCTGAATGAGTCCTAGAGAATGTTAGGCACTATCTGGATGTAAAATTTAGGAAAAATCTATATTTATTTATTTATTTATTTATTTATTTATTTATTTATTTATTTATTTATTTATTTATTTATTTATTTATTTATTTATTTATTTATTTATTTATTTATTTGAGAAGTTTTTTACCACCGACTGTAAACTAAAATCGCTCTAAAGGTCAGATGGTTAGAGATAAGTAGGCTACTGTACATGCCCTTGCGGACTTTTTTGTAGATCTTGAACAGCTCTACATTTCGTACGCTTACACTTGGGGGTCTATCAATGAGGTTCACGCAGCGTAAGCCATGGAAGGCACGACTTTCTACTTATTCCGTAATTTTTTTTTTTAGAATAAATTTTCATTTTGTTCAGTATCCATAGCCTTTCCAGATTCTAATTGCTTTTTAATTTTCTGAAATATATCTTTCACTGTAAATCGCGTGAAATTTGCAAGAAACCTTCCACCTAAATGTTTATATTTCGTGAAGTTACTTGTGTCTTGCGGCATGTACGCGTACCGTGCGCGCACCTTTTAGCGATACATGGACACCGTAGTGCTGAATAGGTCGACCTCGGGTATCTTCGAGATTCGTATTGGCAACCTTTGAAACACAAACTATGAATCGCTTACGCATTGCTGTTTGACATCTGGCGTACACTTTACGTACTAGTACTAGTACTGTTGTTGTTTACACAGCAAAGCCAAACTGTAGAATTCATGCTGGGAACAAGATTCGCATCGAGAAATGTTATATATTATATAAAGTGTGTATGACACAGTTCGATTCAATTCAGATTTCATTTTCAGTCTGTTGGCAGTATTACCGGAACCGTGAGAGCTCCCTCCTTACTCCCCACCACCTCCACCCGCACAAAGAAATATCGCTAAAAGGTGCGCGGACTATACGTCAGTCAGGCCTCTAGGCCGTACAGCTAGTCTCGCCGGAAACCGCACTTCGCTCGCATACAGCCATCATTCCGGTACTGCCTACAGTTCAGCGGACATGAGTGACCAACGGCATCTAGCATGACAGTGAATGCTGCTTGCCGATAACAGGGATTTCCAAAGACTCCGTCAATTTATCATGGTTCCACACATCGCTAAAGGAGCGCTTTAATTTAACACGTGAACTTCGGACTGAGATTACGTGAAAACGGAAGTTAATTAACATTTCAAGCGAGTTTAGAAAAAAGTATCTTATCGCAAATTTTCGTTACAACGGGATGTGCGATCGTACTGTATGTGAAATATATTCCTTAAAAACGGACCTTTCCTTATGTCGGGGTTCGTTAGAAGGGGGTTTAAATAACATTGTGCTTATGGCGATTTGGCTGGGTCTTATGAAAATCTTCGTTAAAAGCGGGAATTCCTTAAGAGCAGGCACATTAAAACGGGGTTCTACTGTAATTCTCTAACCTCATCATTTCCTAGTATGTCCTCGCTATTTATTAATCCTATGTTCCGTCACATTTATTTGCTCGAGGGTATATCTGCTATACTCACTAGTCTGGTACGTGTAATCCGTGATTTCTCTAATTGTATGATGGATCTGTTTGGTGAAATAATTATTTCCTTACAGGTCTTCCTGAGATCTGCAACTACTCAGGAATTCAGTCCTTTGTCTGGGCAGGTTTATTTAGGAGTACTACTGCCCACCCCACATGGGATAGGCCCTACAAAATGCAGACTAAACATTGCTAGTCATAACTTTTGCTTGGCTGGACGACCTCGCCCAGCGGGTCACCCCACTAACTGTCAGAAAACAACAAATCATCGACCAATTAAAACTGAGACATGAAATATTAGGACACATCTTGACATTACGTAATAATGACACTGAAAGACGAATGACGCTTATCACCCATGAGTTTGCTAGAGTACCTCCAAGTGAAACCAAGTGGTGGAAAAGTTGTGGAATTTGGATCAGATTACACCATCTTTCAGGAAGGAATTCAGAAAGGTAAGAGTTGAATGCATGGTGTTGGGATGGCCATAAAGAGGAAACTTCGAAATGCCCTCCGATTCAATCCCAAAGCAATCAATAAATGGCTTATAATCAGAGATGGGAATTACAGGCACGAATAAGTTAGAACACAGAAGTATCTAAGCAAGGTGCGAGTGTCATAGAGTTGCGTAAATATTAGCGATTTGAACTATCAGAAGTTTATGCAATTCACCAGCATAACTGTAGAGCAGCAATATTACACTTGCGCCTTGTTCAAATACATTTGCATTCTAACCTATCCGTGTCTATAATTCCCATCTCTACACACTGCATACCATTCTCTGGGGACACCATGATGATACTCATCTCCTCATATGCTCGCACCTTACATGGTGATGAGGATGTTAACAACAAGTACTATCACCAGCAAAGTATCACCTAAGGACAAATTGTTATTGCTACAGCTCATTCCACGTTAAGAGAACAGTATTGCTCTTATGAACCTACAAGGAGTGAACACGCCCCCTCTGAGACACTCATATTTCCTCGTGATTTTGTAATGTATTATGAAAGATAGAAAAAAAGGACGAGACATTTTTGCCCATGAGTTATTAAAATAACAACATAACATTTTAGTTTTCATGAACACATTTGTAGGGAAGCATAATGGTGGGAGCAGCCACCGCTTTGTTGCCTTCCTTCATTTTCCATCTTCTGTGTTGTTCTGGTACAAGCCTCGTGTAGTCCCTCACTCTGTGAACAGCCGTCAGCGCGTTTCTGTAGTGAAGTCATCTACAGTATTTATTTGTTGCGTGTGTGATTTTTAGGCTTTAAATCAATGCGTAATTGTTGAATGTGAGTTATGCAATAAACCCATGTATGTGATTTCTTTCCTTAACATTAATACTGTGATCTTTTGTAGAGTCATCTACAGTATTTATTTGGTGCATCCGTTTTCTAGCCTTTATTGCCTGGAGAAATTTATTAAACTCTGCCACTAGGAATGACTCAGATTTTCTAGTGCCAGTCCCAAGCCCGGTATAGAGGAGGGCCAATGGCTGGTTGTTGAGCCTTGGGGATTACACTGATGTTGAGTAAGTGCTGCCATTAAAACTCAAGAAATGCTTTAGTTGACAGTCCATCTGTCAATGTAACCAGCAAATCCTACCCCTCATGGGAATGGGTGAGGGCGAGTACCTGGCGCCTTAAAACTGGGTTCCTCGGCTAAGGTACGGTAACACCGACAGAAGAGTCCCTGGTCCTCTAGTTGGGGGTTGTGTAAAAGGCTGGTAACTCTTCCACTTAAAAACTTACCTCACTCATAAATCTCAGATGAATAACCGGATGGATTCTATGATGACGACAAAGGCAAGATCAAAGGCCAAACAATTTGGAATTAGAGATACATTAAAGTTGGGAACTTGGAACGTGAGAGGCATAAAAGGCAAAGAAGAAGAACTAGATAGAGAGCTGTCTAGGAAAGAAATCAATGTTGCTGTAATTACTGAGACAAAAAAGAAATTACAAGGGACAAAAGAAATTGATAAATACACTATGATTTATAGCAGAGTTACACAGGATAAAAGAGCTGCAGCAGGAGTCACAATATTAATAGACAGGAAGAGGAAAAACAAAATAGAAAGCTACACCATTATAAATGAAAGGACTTTGGTGCTGAGGTTGAAGGTAGAGAGAGGGAAATTAACCTTGGTAGCTGTGTATGCTCCTGAAGAAAACAAACAGGAAGAATCTGAACAGTTTTATGAAGTTCTTCAATCAGTGTTGGATAACATATGTAAAAGTGACTTTGTTGTTCTGGCTGGTGATCTCAATGCCGGAGTAGGGAACAAACCAATTGCAGAAATAGTGGGAAATAAAGGTGAACCAACTTTGAATGAAAATGGTAAATTATTGATAGAATTTTCATCCTATAATCAACTAAAAATTACTAACACCTTCTTTGAGAAGAAAGACATACATAAATTCACATGGACTGCAAGAGGACAGTGATCAATTATTGACTATATAATGGTCAATAAAAAGTTAGGCCCAGATGTAACAGATGTCAGAGTACATAGAGGCAGTGATCTATATAAGATCATTATCTGGTCATTGCAAAAATCAGTATTCTTGCTAAATGGAGGAAAAGGCTGAATAGAAATATACACAGAAACCAAGAGATCTATAAGGTATATTTACTACAGGATGATGGAATAAAATACTTATAACAAAATCGGCTGCAACAGTATTTAGGTCAGATTCCAACAAGTACTGATATTAACAAAGAATGGGAAATCATAACCTCATCAATTCAGAGGGCAGCAGATGAAACCATTGGAATGAAGAAGAAATTTAGAAGAAAAACTGGGCTTAAAATATGGAATAAAGAAATTTCAGAAGCTGTCAAGCAAAAACAAATATTATACTTGAAACTGATACAGCATCGCACCCCACAAAATGAGAAAGAATATAAAAACAGCAGGAACAAGGTCAAGTCACTAATGAGAAAACTCAAGCAAGAATCATGGCATAGGTTAATAAACTCAATAGAAGATGATATCCATGGTAGGCAAGAGATGGCATATAAGTTAATGAAGCACCTCAACAATGATGAAAGAGAAACTGCTAATATAAATGTAATCAAAGAAGAATCATGGATACAACACTACAAAGAATTGTGGTATAACGGAGAGTATGGACTGAGTCAGGAAGATCAAGATATAAATATCGACATTGAAGGAATTGACCTAATAGATATAGAAGAAGTTAATACTGTTCTGAAATCTTTCAAAAATAGAAAAGCACCAGGGTTAGACAATATAAATATGGAGTTGTTCAAATATGGTGGGATCATTCTTAAATTTAGAATGTTACATTTAATTAATCTTTGTTGGAAAAGAAGAAATATAGCTGAAGAATGGAGAAAAGCTAAATAACATCACTTTTCAAGAAAGGAAATCGAAGTTTTTGCAGTAACTATCGAGGAATAAGTTTATTAAATGTTGGCTATAAAATATATGCTAAAATAATAAACAATAGACTTAAAATCATTGCACACAATCTCTTATTGGAAGAACAATGTGGATTTAGGAAAGGCAGATCCTGTACAGATAATATATTTAGTCTCAAACAGATACTGGAGAAGAGAAGAGAATTTCACTTGAATTATTATGTTGCTTTTGTCGACTATGAAAAGGCTTTTGATAGGGTAGACAGAGAACAGTTATGGAATATAATGGTAAAAAATGGATACCCTAAACATCTTATTCAAGTCATCCAAAGTCTGTACAAAAGGATGAGAATTGTGTTAGATCTAGGATACAAACTAACGGAAGAAGTATTAATTAATCAAGGTGTATGTCAGGGATGCAGCCTCTCTCCAACACTATTCAATATATATATATATATAGATGAAGTAATCAGAAATTGGAAACGAATTGTGCACTCTGGAATAAAATTGAACAAACACATACATAAATATTATGCTCTTTGCAGATTATCAATTTATCTTGCAGGATGATGAAGATAAACTCCATAAATCAATACATCAGTTAAACACCATTTGTAAAAGTTATAATCTTCGGCTATCCAGAACGAAAACCAAAGCTATGGCATGGCAAGGGAAATATCCTGTCAGAGCGAAGATAGTAACTGACAATCAACCAGTAGAACAAGTCTCAAATTTTAAGTACCTTGGTTGTGAAATATCTTTTAATGATGATGACAAGGTGAAGAAAAAGCTTCATCGATTTCAATATATGTGTGGGACAATTCGCCGAACATTGACAGGAAAAGTAAGAGAAGATACTCAACTTAAATTCTATAAGACTATGGCTGTACCAATTTTGTTATATGAAGTGAGACATGGGTGGATAAAACAAGCTATAGGAATAAAATACAATCATCTAAAATGACTCTCAGTGAATGAAAGAATATTCCAAAAGAATATTCCAAAACAGGATAAATTGGAAAAATCACATTCTGAGGATGGATAACGACAGAATCCCAAAACTTGCCCTGGAATACCATCCTACGAGAAGAAGAGATATCGGTCGTCCTATGAAGAGATGGAATGAAATCTGAGGTCGGAACAGGCTATTAGCCTAATCCATGAAGAGCAAGTAAGTACGTAAGAGAAATTTATTAAATGCAATTAAATGCATATTCTAATCTATCAGTTTCATGTCCGTATTGATACTTAGTATCTATAATCACAAAGAATGGGTACTGTCCGCCTAATCAATACTTTATTATATCTTGTTACTAAGCAGTACCGGTTTCGACCTTCACAGAGGTCATCTTCAGCTGGTCATAAGATCTAAAGTTAACTTAAAATAATTTTAAAAACATTACTAAATCTAATGAAGAATGTCACATGATGTGAGTGATAAGATTAAAATATACAATATATAAAATATACAATGATATGATGTATCTTCTGGTTTAAAAACAAGCGTCAAAATTCTATGACATGTATGTGTTACATAAATTTCTAGTGTACCGGTACTGTTTGTGAGTAGTAGATAATTTGGTGAAATACAATTTCAACAAGTAAAATGTTTATGGCGTTCTTGAAGTACACTCCATATTGGTGAATCGTTCTATACATTCATTGGTATGTTTATACTAAACATTCTGGAACATTCTATGATATGGATGTAATAAAATTTATCAAATAATACATTAAAATACGAAAAAATGTTCACATGATTCTTGTGGTACGTTTTGGAATTATATTAATTTTGTACATTCACAGATATGTTTGTACCAAGCATTCTAGAATATTCAACTATGTATGTTGTTTTTCTTTTAAGTTCATATGATTAACATACATAGTTGAATATTCTAGAATGCTTGGTACAAACATATCTGTGAATGAACAAAATTAATATAATTCCAAAACGTACCACAAGAATCATGTGAACATTTTTTCGTATTTTAATGTTGATTAGGTGGACAGTACCCATTCTTTGTGATTATAGTATTAAATGCATCCCTCACCTCTCGAGCCCGTACAAATTTTCTATTTTCTAGGAGTTCGTAAATACAGTCGAAAGCTGATTAACATTTATTCTACATTAGAGTTGAACAGACTTAACCAAGTAGTTTCAGTAAAGAGAAACTACTTTCTTGTACAAGTGGTTGAAGGTCATGACAATACTATGTGCAGTATTAGACATAAGTGTTCTCACTGAACAAAGCTTTATTTACCTTTGTAACTAAATACCCCATATTATCACGTGTAAATGGAACTACTGTAAATTCACATTCTGTAAATATAAAGTGTCATGTTACAATAACATGTGAATGGAACTAAATTCATACGTCTGTACTGTACTTAACATATTGTAGTCTCACTGACTTCAATTCTGACAATAGTAGGACATAACAAAACTTCTTATGCTTTTGTATCCTCTTACTTCATGTACTGTGAAATGAACAAGTGAATCATTACTTTGAATTTATTTAAAACTTCCAGACCGTCTGCAATCTACCAGAACTTCCAGAACTTCTAGCCGTCATAGGAATTCATGGGGTCCCATGGTACAGAGAGCTGACCTATGGTGTGGGGAAGGAGTACCGGCAGCGAGGGACATCGCCTGCCACAATACAAAGGACATTCACTCCTCTTTTCCAACTCCAGCTGTATTAAAGGTGACATGCAAATTGTCTTCTTTTATGAATAAACAAACAGTTCATTCTAAAAAGTTTGTTTCAAAAACCTCTCTCTCTGTACGCATTCCAAGCATGGACTGTACACGCCTTGCGTAAATCCATGCTCTTCAAGATAGCTAAGTACCTTACACCCTCAGGCCATAGTAGTCCCACAGATTTATCAAAGAAGCAGTCCGGCTCCATAGCTAAAGGGTTAGCGTGCTGGCCTTTGGTCACAGGGGTCCCGGGTTCGATTCCCGGCAGGGTCAGGAATTTTAGCCATCAGTGGTTAATTTCGCTGACACGGGGCTGGGTGTGTGTGTGTTGTCTTCATCATCATTTCATCCTCATCACGACACGCAGGTCGCCTACGGGTGTCAAATTAAAAGACCTGCACCTGGTGAGCGGACACTCCCAGCACTAAAAGCCATATGCCACTCCATTTCATCGAAGAGGCAACATACTGCAAAAATATTTTTCCAGGCCTATCTACTTCTAACGTACCCACAATAACATTGGTAATGTAATGGCCCTATACATCACTGGTTTCATCGATTGAAACAAATATTTTGTTTCCGCAGACTTCTTCTCTGATATTCTTTATTGTGTCGTCATAGCAATGGGATTTAAAGATAAAAATTTCATTGTTCCGTATTGAAATTATTGATGTTAAAAATTAAATAATTGAAAAGGAGGTTCAACCTATTCAATACTTAAAAGAAAGAAATGCAGTAATCACATTCCTATTTAAATGGGACCGGTTTCGACCTTAGTCCAGGTCATCATCAGCCGTAAAAACATGTACAATGTTTATGAATATTGGAGGTCAGTTTCACACTCTGATAGGCACAAAGACACGACACCACATTCTGTCATGCACAAAGTCACAACACTATCAACTAATATACGAAGATCAAAAATAACTTGAAGTCGCAGACGAATAGATTTGTAGTAGAAAGCCACCAGCTCCTGGTGATCAGCGCGGCACATTCAAGGTCATGCGCTGCGGTCAAACGCCAAAGTAGAGTGGAGAATGTTTTGAAGGTCCAGAATTTGTCACGGTTGCGGGAAGTTAAGTACGTGACAAATTCTGGACCTTCAAAACATTCTCCACTCTACTTTGGCGTTTGACCGCAGCGCATAACCTTGAATGTGCCACGCTGATCACCAGGAGCTGGTGGCTTTCTACTACAAATCTATTCGTCTGCGACTTCAAGTTATTTTTGATCTTCGTATATTAGTTGATAGTGTTGTGACTTTGTGCATGACAGAATGTGGTGTCGTGTCTTTGTGCCTATCAGAGTGTGAAACTGACCTCCAATATTCATAAACATTGTACATGTTTTTACGGCTGATGATGACCTGGACTAAGGTCGAAACCGGTCCCATTTAAATAGGAATGTGATTACTGCATTTCTTTCTTTTAAGTATTGAATAGGTTGAACCTCCTTTTCAATTATTTAATTTTTAACATAGCAATGGGATACATAGTTCTTTCTCAGAGTAGACTCATTTGGAATTACACGGCCCATATATCTTTCTAAGAAATATCTCAGTTTAATATTATTCAATTTCCAGAGCGGAATGTTTGAACAAACCAAAGCTTCACACAAGTCTTTACAAAAAAACAGAGGAAATACCGCCATCGGAGGATGACTATGAGAGTAACAGCTGAGAAACTTTCCGTTTGCTGCTATTTTGGACTCCACATATGTGCTTCTCTCCACCGATATGTTGCTGAACAATAAATCTCCTATCTCCTGCCACTTTCACTTCATTCACATATTTTGCAGAAAAGAATTTCACCATCAGTGGAAAAAATATCCTCGCCAAATTTGTTTGAAATGAACAGCCCTAGATGGCTTTAACATCGGCATTTCAAACACACTCAAAAAATAATCACAGCCGATAACACAAATCCACTTAGCACACGTATGGTTACACTGAGGTACTTAATCAGACTGCCATTACTGGGCCTACTGT
This sequence comes from Anabrus simplex, assembly GCF_040414725.1. Classification (NCBI taxonomy): domain Eukaryota; kingdom Metazoa; phylum Arthropoda; class Insecta; order Orthoptera; family Tettigoniidae; genus Anabrus; species Anabrus simplex. The sequence continues at coordinate 852,779,796 of NC_090265.1, forward strand.
TGTGTCTCTTCCTACCCCCTCGATTTCAAAATCGCTTCCGGATTAGCTGCAAACGCAGGTGTCTCTCCTGGAATATGGATATTCCAAGAAATAAGGGTTGAACAAAGTTGTGAAGATTCACATGTCTTCGTATTTATCCTCACTTTCAGTTCCGTTAATGTCCCATACCATACACAAAAAACACATCATCAACCATTAAGAATGTGAGAAAATGACTCAAAACGTATAAAATATTTGAATAAATTCCATAAAATGACATAATAATGATGCAAAAGCAAGAAAATGACCTAAAAGTAAAATACTTAGAAAAATGACAAAAATGTCTTAATAAATATGCATTTCTGTAATATGGGGGCCATGAACAGGATTTGTATATAAGTTAGCAGTGTCTGTGGTGAACCATTTAAAAGATAACATGTCATCAAAATCCGGGCCCTGCTTATAATAAGCTTAATTTTGAAATAATACCTTCTTACATTGCACATGACAAGAGTACAGTTTTCAAAGTAGTATTTTAATTCAATCAATGCTAAATCCATAAATAAGTTGTGTGATGACTAGCAGCCCATGCTAAATCTCTACATTTTTGTTTTCGTGCAGCGCTCACTTTGCTAAGCCCATAAAAAAAAAGTGCACAGACCAATCAGTTCAAATGTTGCGCCAGAAGTTGAGGGAAGTTCTAAAGGAAAGGTTACTTTTTCCTCGTATTTACGTTATAAGTTGTTTCCTAGCAGTGATGAAATATCTATCTTCTGTGCTTCCAGCGACAACAACAAATGTGGCTGCACCACCAGAGAGGAGATGCCTGGGAAATTATGAAACTGAACAGTTTTTAGTTTATAGTGAACAGATAATGACTTTCTGGACAATGAAAGTGGTGGTGAATATTAGGTTGGAGATGATGGATAAAAAGGGACAGTGAAGATGCAGACAATGACGATGACAACAGTGAAGAAGATGAAGGTAAAAAGAGTTATCTTCCACCAGTGAAATGGAATTAAAATATTAATAAGCCATCATAATTTTCTTGAGTTGCTGATCATTTTTACTCCAATACTTGACATTATCTGTTAATGCAAATCAGGTGTTATACACAATACACTCCATGATGATTCTCCGGAAACAGATTTCTTTCTGCGTTTGTTCAGTTCTGCACTGGTTCAGGTTATTGCAAAGGCTACCAATGAATATTACAAGAAGGTCTTACCAGTTTACCCAATTACCAGTAGACTTCAAAAGTGGAAGGAAACAAATGTGAACGAAAACGTGCGTCTAGTATCAAAACCGGCCAAGTCACAAAATTTATGAAAATGAGTTAAGGTTATCAATTTGAAGTAGAAGTATAGCACTATGAGGTGAAACAAGAATATGCTTTAAAATCGTCCATGTCTTCATGTTATACAGCACTGAATTCTCGGTCGTGCAACAGAATCGGCCAAGTCATGCAGCCAGTGAATTCAAAACCGGCCAAGTCAAGGAACGAGCGACAATCTTTATGATGCAGCATTATTGTCTGGAATCTTGTGTTGTTACATTAAGCAACAATGTGTAAGCAAAATCGTTCATTGTAATGTATATTCTAAGTAGTGACCTGAATATCAAGAAGATGTGGCGAATGTATAATGTACAAGCAGCTACAGAGCTAAAAGTGAAGGAAAGTTTCTTCAGAGACATTTTCAATACCAAATTTAATATTGGATTTGGAACACCCAGAACCGATGTATGCTCAAAATGTGTGCAGTTTGAAGAAATACTGACGACAGAGACTGACGCAGAAAAGAGAAACACCTTGATTTTAGAGAATAAAATTCACAGTGCTAGGGCTAAAGCATTTTATAGCCTTTTGAGGGAGAATAAAGCTGGTTTACTGATTTTCTCTTTTGATTGCCAGGAGAATTTTTCTCTACCCCGTATCCCAGACCAAGCAGTATATTACAGCAGGCAATTGTAATTGTACAATTTCACAATAGTTCAAGGCCATTCAAGAGCATCAATGACTAAGGACAATGTATTTATTTATTCCTGGAATGAAACAGAGTTTGCTAAGAATTCCAATGCCATTGCATCAGCTTTATATCATCGTCTAAACAATACTGACTTCAGTGGAATTACCACTCTTCGACTGCTAGCAGATGGATGTGCTGGTCAAAATAAGAACAGCACTGTTGTAGGAATGGTCTCAAATTGGTTTCTGACTAATGCTCCTGACTCGGTCACAGAAATACATATAATTTTCCCAATTGTAGGCCATTCATTTCTACCTCCAGACCATGCTTTTGGGAGAATTGAAAAAGAAGTTAGGAGGCATGACATCCTTACAGACCCTGATGAATATGAAGAGTTATTATCTAATCAAGGAACAGTTTTTCATCTGGGTGTGGCTTGTGAGTTCAATGATTGGAAATCACAGGCTGCTGATGTGTTGAAGCCTCATTCTGAATGGCATTTTCCATTAGCTAAAACCAAAAGGATTATTATGAAAACGGAGAAGGCACAAAATTCTGTTCGTGTAAATGGTGAGGTATTTTACAATAATGATCTTGGGAAGTACCAAAGTCTGTGTAAAAGAGGAAAATCGCTGGCTCAAATGACACCTCAAACAGTGATCAAAGGAATTACTCTTCCTGCCTCTAAAACAAAAGACATAAAAATCTACTGCAGAAACACTTTGGCCAAACATGGCAAGATCTTCCAGCACTGCAGTTTTATAAAACTGTAATATTAGCAAGCGAAACAGCATTCGTTGGTCATGAGAGTTCCAACACCGTCTCTGAAGTCTGCATCAATAGTCCACGAGAAATGTCTGATATTGTATTGTAAATGAGAGCAAATTGAAGTCTTTCAACAACAATATTACTTAGTATGTTTGAACAGTACCTATCTTAATAATGATTCTATTAACATAAGTGACTATTATTGATGATCATTTTATATTACTGTGTTCAAGATCTAAGCAAACTATAAACTTTTAGTGAGAGGCATCCTATTTTGTATTCTCCTCAGCTTTATGATGTTCTTCTTTGTTTATTATTATGTCATTTATGCTGAAATGCTTTTTTTAATTGCAATAAAGAAAAGTAATTAAAATGTCAATATTTTTCATTTAATTGCCTTTTTTCACAAGAGTTTGGAATTTAAAAAGAATACAGTTTTACAAAAACAGGCTGAAACTGTAGAAAATTGCAACAAAAACGGCCAAGTCAAAATTTAAATTAACAAAAAAGATGGGTTAATTATGAGTTAGATTTCTCAAAACAGCGGAACTTAAATATTAAACCATTAAGGATATAACTGTGAAAAAAAATCTTTTCTGACCATCATTGCTTTGTCTCTACAGGTTTTTCATCCATATTGAAAAATATGCCTTGAGTGACTTGGCCGGTTTTGATACTAGACGCCTCGTATGTTTTTTTTTTTTTTTTTTTTTTTTTTTTTGCAATAACAATACTCATGACAAGCTGAAAAAACATTATATGTGTCAACCATATGATGTAGGGTTGTGTATTATACCTTGCTTTGAACAATACCATAGGAACGTCCACTTTTGAGACTTTGAACATCATCATTGTAAATTCATTACCTAGCATAAAAACCAGCATTTGCCTGGTGTGAAAATAGGAAACCATGGAAAACCATCTTCAGGGCTGCTGACAGTGGGATTCAAACCCACTATCTCCCAGATGCAAGCTCACAGCCGTGCACTTCTAACTGCACGGCCAACTCACCCGGAGCAGAAATCTTTACTTTCTATGTACTCTAATGTCAATTTCAATTCTAACTTGCCTAAAGATTCCAAAAATCTGAAAGGAAACATGTTTTACAATCTATAACATAAGGGACGATCAAACAGCTTCCATTCGATGGTCATACAGTCCTGAATTGGGATGCCAATCCAGCAAAATCACCATGAGCATTGAGGCACTTATCCCACCAATGCACCAGGTTGAAGATCCCCGTCTGGTAAAACATCATGTCCTGCTGCGTAAAGAAGTCCCTAACCTCCTGCTGCACATCCTCGTCCAACAAGAAGCATCGAACCTTCAAAGCCTTTTTGAGCAGATGAATGATTATGCACCGGTCTGCCCTAAATGCCTCATCCACCGCCCATTTCTTGTTGTCCGTAATGGAGGAGGCTGGCCTTCCAGATCAACCAGCATCTTGTGTCAAAACGCGACCCGCAGGAAACTTGGTGCACCATTCCACAACAGTGGTTTTCAACTGACATGCTGCCCCATACAAAGACTTCATTCTTCGATGGATGTCCACCGGTGTTTATCCTTCGGCAGTCAAGAACAGAATAACGGCACATTGGTCCTGTTTGGATGCATTTGGTAATAACGCTGCCATAGTTCACGTGGCCGTATGTAATGCACGCATCTTGGCATGACACGACTGCCACACTAATACCTTTGCCTACATGTCCGTGCTTATATACCCGCATGCTTATATACCTGCACTGGAGTCGCACTATGTTGCATGTCTGCTGCAGCAATGCCCTCAAACGGAAATTTTTTTATCACACCTTATATCAATATCACACATTTACTCAATTAATTAAAATATTTGCAATTAATAATGATGCAGAAAATCCAGACACTCACCTCATAACTAGCATGAGGATAGGTGATCTTAGGCCAAGAGAAACTTGAGTACAAGAAGTGCCACACCACAAATGAGTAAGGCAGGTAAGGCAGAAGAGTGTAGTTCTGAGTAGAATTGATCTTTTCAAGGAGGATATCAGTAGTGCAGAACCATTCTAAACCTAAAGAAATCTGGAATATAAAGAAAATACATTTGTAAACTACACAGTACACACAATTCAGACACTAAAATAACTTAACATTAATCACAAGAGTGTCTACAACTAAGTACGTTTATGACAAAAAGCATACTGTAGAACTTATAGAACTTATATTGTGTTGGTATGTCAGATAATTTTGTCAACTTCAGGAAAAGAAACCGTAAATACTGTAGCAGTTTCAGTAGGTCATGTTTCAGTGAATCTGGCACTCGTGTAATCATAGTTAACATGCCCAATTCTAGCAGTTCACTCATACTAGAGAAATATCGATTATATCAATGACATATACCGTATTTACTTGCGTATTAGACCCCTTTTCCCCCCCACTTTTACAGCCAAAAAAAAAAAAAAAAGTAAAAGGGGGTCCAATATGCGATAACCTCAAATTTTGTGTGGTGAACACATGACTTCTAGGCTGTAAAGAGCTATAAATTGTACATGTAAACATTCCACGCTATTCTTGTACAAACTTATGAATGTATTTGAGTAATACTGGATATTTTCGTTGGAAGGCAGTATTTCTAAATGTAAAAAGACAATAAATGGTGAACACGACTTTTATTTATTTATTGACTTTAGCAGTGGCGAAGTTAGGGCTCGTGGCCCTCTCTTACACTTAACCACATAATTAATTTAAAGATAATACATGTATCAAAGAAACGTACTAATTCTATCATAAAATCAAAGATAAGCTCAAAATTACAGATTTGAACAACATATAATGAAGAAAGAAAGCAGAGTTCAACAAATAGAATAAAATTCAGAGCATAAAAATAATGAGAAGGAGACAAAGTTATAATGAAAAAGTATGAAAAAATAAGCAATGCATAAAGAGAACACAATAAGTAATAAAGTAAATGGAACTATAAGTATGGCCATAAAAGTTATCTCTGTACATGAGTAAGAAGCTAAATAATATGTACAATAATAATAATAATAATAATAATAATAATAATAATAATAATAATAATAATAATAATAACAAGCACACAACCTATCATACGTCATCATACACACAAAACAATCACACAACACAATCAGCGGTATTCAACAGGTAATCTCTACATGCAGTCTTAAATTTCGATATTGAGTTTGAGTTCCTGACAGCAGCTGGAAGTGAATTCTAAAGTCGTGACCCAGCCACAACAAAGGATATGTTATATACTGAAGAGTGGTTGACGGGAATAGCGAGAGAAGTGCCAGATCTAGTGTTACAATTATGGAATGAGGATAATAAATGGAATTTTGAAGAGATGTATTTGGGTAGATTTTTCTTCTGAGTTCGATATATCAACATAAGTGCGTGGAATTTCCGTCGCCTCTCGGGTTTCAGCCAGGAAAGAAATGTGTAGATAGGGATTATGTGAGCATCGTAACTCAAGTTAAAAACAAATCGAAGACCAGAGTTCAATGCTCGTTGAATTTCATAGTTTGTTCACGGGTCGCATCAATGAGGACAATGTCGCAGTAGTCAAGTATTGGTAGTATCAAAGTTTGGAGCAGTTTTATCTTTACGTCTTATGGCAAAATGTCCTTATGTCATTTCAGAGGGTGTAGTGTCGCGTACATCTTTCTACATGTATTTCTTACATGTGCAGACCAGTCAAGAGTTTCAGTCAGGGTCATATCTAGGTCCTTCATTTTTAGGCCTACATATAAAGTAAATAGAGTTTTAGTTACTCATATCACGCCATTTGTTTCATCTCATTAATTCCTCTGATGAGATTGATGTCAGAAAAGGCATACGGTCGTAAAAATTCGCTACAAAGATTTGTCTCACTTCATTCTCGAGCTCGTAGAGAAAAGGGATAAAGGTGTCGTATTATATTATGTAATATTGATACAAAATAACTTATTTGCCAGTCATTTGTCTGTTAGTTGAGCAGTAGGCCTACCACATACAGTAAACATGAGTGAACCTGATTACTGCTTTCATTTGAATTATCATCATGCGCCGCCAAATTCCCTGCTATCAGCGTGTCATCATTCCAAGTGATGTCATCTTCATTGCAATCTCGTCAGCCGTGCAGGTGCACTGCAATCGAGAGCATTCGAGATCCTGTCTTTTTGAACCTTTTACAAATAGTTTAGTTTCCGACTATAGAGTCCAAACAATGTGAATCTATTTCCAAATGGTTTCTGGAGATGGTCTCTGATATTCCCAATTGATATATGAATAGCAGAAGCCACTCCTTCTGAATAAAGTTGTGCTGATAACTCGTGTATGTTACGAGTTGTACTTCCAAATGTAATATATAGTGATTGAAAGCATTCATTTGATAACTGCGGCTGTTGAAAACCAGACCCTTATTTTTAAGCATATTTCATGCTTATTCTCTGCAATTATCACATCAGGATTTACCTAAACAGCTGGAAATGAGATCAGAGACAGCGCATTGTTTGGGTTAGGTATGCAATCACCCGGATAGTGCCAAAAGTTCGACGATGGAAAGAATAAAAACAAATAACAGGTAAGTTTGCCGCATTTATGGATATCTAGGCAGTAATGCGTTTTATTATCATAATGTTTATTTTGTATGTTCGTTGTCTCCATTTTTTAAATTAATGCAAACCCTAGTATGTTTTGCTCAGTGTTTTCAAAAATAGTTCAAAGTAAGTGGGGACATAAAATCAATATTAGTATTATTATTTGTTGTTAGGTACGCTGGTGAGTAACACAATGGTTATAATTGGATAGTTTTTATCAAGTTTTAAATTTACTTCTTTAAAAAATATACCTATATTGGCCCGAGTTACGAGACATTAAACAATCACTTTGTTAATAATCTCGCCTGTTATATTAATAGCAACAACTAATAGGATAAGTTTACAACTTGAGAAAGAACTAGGAGAATATCAAGGAGGTTTCAGACCCTGGAGGAGCTGTACTGATCAGATCATGAGTCTTAAGTTGATAATGGACTATAACAGGAGAAGAAACAGAGATATGGTGATAACATTTGTAGATTTCATGAAAGTTTATGATTGCATCCATAGAGAATCTCTGTTTAAAATTTTAAGACACCTTGGACTACACCCCACATTAATAAACATGATAAAACTGACTCTCACCAACACCAAATCAAAAGTGAAGTTTAGGGGTGAAACATCAGGGACATTTGAAATTAAAACTGGACTATGGCAGGGAGATAGGCTCTCGCCACTATTATTTAACTGTGCTCTAGAAATGGTAATGAGGGAATGGTTTAAGAAATGTTCCCCCCAAAATAAAGATTGGCTGAAAAATCAAAACAAATTGCCTGGATTTTGCTGACGATTTAGCATTACTAGCAGTGGACATAAAAGCAAAAACCCAGATATCAGAAGTTCAAAACATTGCAAATAAAATTGGCCTCAAAATATCATTTGAAAAAACAGAAATTATGCCCTAAAAACCAACACAGCTAAAAGAAGTCACCATAAATGGTAATAAAATCAAAATAGTAACTCAATTAAATATCTTGGAGAAGTAATAACACATAACCTAAATGAAAAAATCTCAATCCAAATAAGAACAAATAGATTAGCTAAAGCACAAAAATTAACATGGGATATCTACAAGAAGAAATGTCTATCAATAAATACAAAAATAAAACACTACAACACAGTTATAAAACCGGAAGCTACATATGCACCAGAAACACTCTTTTACCTGAATAAACAATCAAAGACTGACAGACTTCAGAAAATTGAAAGGAGGATTGGAAGAACCTGCATCAACAAAAAATACCAGAAAGATGGACAGTGGCAGTTAATACCTAACAAAGTCGTGTACAAAGAGCTAGAACCCATTACAGATACTATGCGTAAGAGGAGACTGGGATTCTTTGGACATATCATGAGGATGCAGGATTCGAGACTTCTGAAACAACTAGTACAACACAATCTCGTCTCAAAAAATACCACAACAGGATGCAAAATGGATCAGAGAAGTAAGAGAGGATCTGAAGGAAATAGGCCTTACAACAGAAGACACCACAAATAAGATAAAATTGAATACAAAACTCAAGAATACAAACCTCCGCTTTACCCTTACATAAAACAAACCAACAACACGCACATTTTCAACTGAGGAAAGGACACGAAGATCGGAGCGTTTGAAGAAGTACTGGGAGGACCGCAAAGCCTGAACAATCCCTTCAAAGAGACCTGAACGACGGACTGACTAAAGTGATCCTATGTGGTCATAAAAGAAGAAGAAGAAAAATAGCAACAACTGTGAATATTTTTCAACTAAAGTAAACTAGTTTCTTCACTCCGAGGTGGTGCAGCTCTTTTTAGACAAGCCCCCCAGTGGAGGGGAGTTACACGTACCATTTTACCGCATATGAATCTTCGTAAAACTCTGGCAGTACAGTACCGGTAATCAAACTCAGACTCCTGATAACGGCAGCTAATTGTGCTAACCATTATGCTGGCGGACATTCTTAACTACACCAACACAGACATATAGCATGGCTGATGCATGCTTGCAATGCGCGGGTCAGACACGAAACTATTCACCTATTTGTGCGACGTCATCAGAGCTGCAGTAGGCCCACGCTACAGAGACGGAATTTTTCGTAACTATGAAACACAGATGTACCGCATGACTTTGATGCGTGCTTTCATTGCGTGGGTCGTACGGACGAAACTTCTCAGCAATGTGCACGTTATCAGAGCTGCAATAAGACTAGTACCCACCTCAAAGCAGAATTGTTCTTCTCTGGCGAATTACACTGGGGGTCTTGTATGCTACATTTATTTTTTTCATTTTTTTCGTATTGAAAAGCCGGGGGGGGGGGGAAGGGTCTAATACATGATAAATACAGTAATCATTCTTCATTAAATTTTTTACACTCACCCCTTCCATGCGGCTGTCCCTCAGCTTCATATTTAAGTAATTCTCAAAAACTCCCTGCGACAACAGGTTATAGTCCCCATAACTCTGCACAGTCTGGAGAATGGACTTCATTCTGAAAAAAAAATTATATATATAGGCTGAGATCAGTAAGTCAACCACAATTACAATAATTCTCTACATGTCTGTGTGTGATGGTGATGCTTTATTTTTGGGAGTGCATGGCTATTTCAGTAAGATTTCTTGTGTGATTTTTTTTGGCCCAGTTTCTTCAACAAATGTTAAGTGTTAAGACAGCTGTTAAGGAGACTTAACACATAATTTAACAAAATGGTTGTCTCATCAAGAATTGTTAACTCTAACAAATTGTTAATTACTTGTATTAAATCAACATGGCAGCAGCCCTGTGTTAAACCTCTTAACAGCTGCTAAAATTTCAAAATGGAGGCATGTAAATGACGTACCATAAGTTTGAAGCTTTTATGCTGTGTGAAGACTATTTATAAACTGAAGAAGGCAAAGGACAACCCATACTAAGAAAAAACGACTTTTTAGAGCTGTCAGAAGAACGATTTCTATAAAGATATCAAATTACCAAAGCCGTAATGAACAAGGTGCTAGAAGACATTTAAAATAGGTTACAGTTTCCAATAGATTGAAACTTATCATCTCCAGCGCAGCAGTTGCTTATAGATTTTACAAGGAGAGGTCCGACCGTGCGTCGAATCGATTTCAACGAGCTTAATGTACCTGTTGGGGGGACAATCAACAGTAATTCATAAGGGTTTAGGTCAATAAGCTTTTGTTTTTGAAAAAATTGAGGACAAATGACATGAGGCAGGATTCGCTTCGGACCAAGTGGAGGTGATAGAACACTAAAAGGCGCACAAATTTTACTTAAAAACATCGGGTCTGCAACCTAATAATTTCTGTGAAGAATTGATAAATTCCCTGATTCCAATGCAATGTATATTATACTTGGAGGTACATAACAATCAAGCGGAGTGGTGGCCGAGTAGTCGCAATTTACAAAGAAGTCTTTAAATTTTACGAAATATATACCAAAGAATGTATAACATATTTTATCACTGAATGTATTCTCACTTGTAAAGTGAAGTGTATTGATTGGGTGGACCATTAAACCTAATACTAGTTCTTAATTGGCCGAGTAGTCACCGTACTTGTGTACGAACCACGACGACGTAAGTTCAAGTCCCGCCCTAACGGTATTTTTTATACAAATTACCGGTAAATTATTATTTGAGGGAACGTGAAGGTAAAAATGAGAATAAAAATATTAGGCAAACTGCAATGAACTTTATTCCCTACCTTAAATTAATATATACAGTATATATATATATATATATAGAGAGAGAGAGAGAGAGAGAGAGATCCAGCAGTAACTGTGAGAACGTTTAGCCCTATATTAATTTCAGATAGAAAATAAAGTGCTTTGCAATTTGCACAATATATTTGTTCCCATTTTTATCTTCATGTTCCCTCAAATATTAATTCATTTTGTACAAGAATTATAGCTGCAACGAGACTCTAATTCACATCTACAAGGCCACCACTCCGTTTGACTGTGATGTAACCCCAAGTATATATATGCTGCATTGGAATCAGAGATTGATCAATTTTTCAAAAATTGTTAGGTTGAGAACCTGATACGTTTAAGTAAAATTTGTTCGCATTTTAGTGTTCTACCACCACCATTTTGTCCAAAGTAGATCCTGTGTCATGACATTTGACCACCTTTTTTTCTTTTTTTCTTTTTTTTTGAAAACAAAAGCGCATTGACCTAAACCCTTATACACGAGTTAGTGTTGAGTGTCCCCCCACAGGTACATTGAAACTTGTTGAAATCGGTTGACCACAGGGCTGGCCTCTCCTTGTTAGATATTATGTTTCAGACATTTTTCATGTAATTGTAATTCATCTTCACGAGTGCAAGACAAGAGTGTGTATAATACTGCAAAGAATTCCTGCTGCTGTTGCAGCATTAACAAGGCATTACATTATTTTCCCCGTAAAAGAAGAATGCCTGAAAATCATTCAAGATATATCAATTATCACATTTTCCCGGTGATGTAAGAGCCTTATATCGCACTCATATAAGAAGAGATTATATCGAATGTTGTGATATAACAGACCGTTCATCCTATGCACTGGTGAATGGTCAGCTGTTGAGAGTGCTCTTTGCATTATCGTAGTGATAAAGTAGTTAAAACCTATTGAACCTATTAAAACCTGCTGCTATGATGTTATTGTGTATAGAGTAATAAATAAGTTACAAGATTGTGAGCAACTGCAAAATGACCTCGATAATGTTGTGAGATGGACAGCAAGAAATGGTATACAGATAAATGGGGTGAAGAGTCAGGTTGTGAGTTTCACAAATAGCAAAAGTCTTCTCAGTTTTAAACACTGCGTTGAAGGGGTGAAAGTTCCTTATGGGGATCACTGTAAGTATCTAGGTGTTAATATAAGGAGAGATCTTCATTGCGGTAATCACACAAATGGGATTGTAAATAAAGGGTACAGATCTCTGCACATGTTTATGAGGGTTTTTAGGGGTTGCAGTAAGGATGTAAAGGAGAGGGAATACAAGTCTCTGTTAAGACCCCAAATAGAGTATGGTTCCAGTGTATGGGGCTCCTCATTACGATTACTTGATTCAAGAACTGGAAAAAACCCAAAGAAAAGCAACTCGATTTGTTCTGGGTGATTTCAAACAAAAGAGTAGCATTAAAAATTTGTGTACGAGCTGCTTGATAAAGTGGTATGTTTCAAGCTGACAATGGAGAGATTGCATAGAATGACATTAGTACACGAATAAGTTTGAGTGGTGTGTTTAAAAGTAGGAAAGATCACAATATAAAGTTGGAATTCACAAGGACAAATTGGGGCAAATATTTGTTTACAGTAAGGGGAGTTAGGGATTGGAATAACTTACCAAAGGAGATGTTCAATAAATTTCCAATTTCTTTAAAAACATTCAAGAAAAGGCTAGGAAAACAACAGATAGGGAATCTGCCACCTGGGCGACTGCCCTTAATGCAGATCAGTAGCGACTGATATCTGGACGTCCGATCCTCTCCAGTCTCTACATTTAGCAGCATACATATTTTTTGAGGAACTCCACTGATCACAGTTGCTAACCTGAAAAAAGTGTTAACAGGAAAGTGACGAAGTTTCACAGTAAAGCTGAAATTAAAATATTGAGTCTTTTAACTCATGTAATTTATGAAGGAGTTTTTGTAAGATCCTAACTGCTAAGGACGTGAAAAAATTGCATTTGCGTTAAATGCACATTTTTTAATCTTGTACTGAATCCAAGCCTACGGTAATTCTAACGTGGAATAAAATCATTTTTACGTATAAATAGAAGTGCACAAAATGCGAATTGTAACTCAAAATGCAAAATTAGTATGAATATGCGATTTTGGTGTGAATTCTGCAAAAATGTGCTATTTTACTGGCAAAAACAACATATTTCGGCAAAATAGTCAGAAATATTCAAAATATGATGCATAAATCTTTCGACCGTTCCGATCGATGAAGAAAAGTAGCCGATCGATTGCTGCTTACTGACTTTAATTGATATTTACAATGGGAATAGCAAGGGGAATAAGATCTGTATAGATTATTATCGAAATGTAAATCGAGTGTCACGGAAATAACGAGATGGACGCAGCATTGTTTTCCTGTTGTTCAAAACTGAAACTAGTGAATAGAAAGTCGAGCGATTGTTTAGGTTATGGGGTGCACGACAAAACTGCGCACGAAAGGGCTCAGCAATATGCAAAGGATGGTTTATATGCCACAGATTAAGCGACAGTGTTTTGCAAGTATTGCAATTGCCGAGTTGGGTGGGAAAAAAAGATAGCATTGTGAAACACGTTAAATCTGAAAAACACGTGGGTAAGCGACGCAATAACGAAAGTTCAACCCCCTGTTGCTAGTACGTCTCAAAGAAAGCAATCTTCTGTGCTCACACAGTTGAAGTATTTGCCAAAACAAATATACCTCTGGAAAAGCTGGAAAGCAAAGAGCTAAGAGCCTGGATTACTGAGTTTTCAAATGAAGAGCTGCCATGTGTGAGAACTATAAGTGAAGTATATTTACCGGGTAAGTTTTGATTTCATTGATCGGTTATGGTTTAGGTATTACGACATCTAAACCATACGCAAAATTGAAGGAAGCCGAATTTGAGTGTGATTTCCATATCGAACTATCTTACCTGTACCCAACCGATCCAGTAATTTTAAATTATTTTGTTATAATTTCAACTAATGATGCTTTGATTAAGCTCACTCCTCTATAGAAGGCTGCATGTAGAGACACATTTGTCAAAGCTGCTCATTCTTCACAGTGCAAGCTAGCCACAATGAAAGCTAAAGACCCCAACCATAAGCATTTTGTGTCAATTTCTCAAGCTTTGTATCCAAAAAATATAATTTTGAATAATACTGATAAATTAGATGAGCTTGAGAAATTGTTTGGAGTAACAGATCTCTCATAAAACGATATCTGGTCTGGTTACTGTTCTCTGAAACATGCAATTCAAACCCAGATGAAAGAAAGTGAAAAATGTGATGTCATGCTTGCATTAACTGCAGTTCAGACAGTGTGCAGCGTATTTGCTAAATACTGTCTTGAGTTGTTGTGGACCCCAACAAACAATGTAGATAGCGAGCGTGTGTTGTCTCATTACAACACAGTGGTTACAGACAGACGGTGCAATTTGAAAAAAAGCAATGCCGAAGTACTGACAATGCTTTCGTTTGAACAATGAATTTGTATCGTGTATGAACCAAGGACAATAATCGCACTCCATAAACTTGGAATCGTTAAAATTAATTATACCATGCGATTATTTTAACTTTGTAAATACTGTAGATGCTAATTTAGGAAAATATAGATGCTGATTTTGAAACAAATAGGTGCTAATTTTTCAGGTGGCTAATAATTGCATATAATTCATTACTGTGATGTCCAGCAAGATTGCTGATGGTTTAAATGTGTTCCCAATTTTCCCGGTTTCCTGTTTTTGTACGTTTTTTCTGTGGCCCTTCAAAAACGGAGAATCGAGGTTCCACTATATTTATTATTAATTTATTATTACTATTGATGTTGTTGTTGTTGCTGCTGTTGAAAAATGCCAATAATTCTACATTATGCACAAAGATTTGTTTTTCTGTATTGATTAGAGTTATAGGTTTTAATCATTATGGTTAGATTACAGTGCTTGGGTCCTTTGTTTAAATATTAGATTGTATCACAAAATTCTCAGCTAAATAGAAAGATTACAGTAAAACCTCATTAATTCGAAGTCGTTGGGACGCAAAATTCGGACTTCGAATTACGTGATTTCGAATTAACCGTCAACTCATAATTCAGAAATGCCAACCTTTGCGGCATCACAAAATATTATAAGACCTGTTACTGCATTCAATTAACCTTGATTCACAGTTTAAACCTTTCAAAGGCCATGAAAAGAAAAAAAAATTTACAAAATGTATCCGTCCGACAGGGTGCATTTACAGTAGTCAAATAATGCACCTGGATAACTCAGTGGCAAACATAACCTCACGCAATGAAAAAAAAAGAAAAAAAAGAAAACATGATTCAAAGACGAGGAGAAATCTATACTGGCTCACCTGTGCAAGTGCTTTATTCATTGGATTACTGTACTGTATGCATTTTAGATGCCTTGTACTTGCACGGAAAGCTCCCTACGCCCTTAAAACATCATGGCTTATCGAACTTTTGTATGACGAAGGGAGAAAGTCTCTCGCTTCCCTCTGCATTACAACACAGTACAATGACTCTACCCTCATACGATTTCCGCCATTGCATTTCTCTCGTATTTCAGAAATACCAACCCTTGCCACGTCACAAAGTATTCTAAGACCCATGAATGCATGCAATCACCTTGATTCTCAGTTTAAACCTTTCAAATGCCATGGAAAACACTATTTTCGAAATGCATCCAATAAGGTGGATTTACATTATTCAAATAATGCACTTGAATAAAACTGGCAAACATAACCTCAGGCAACGAAAGAAAAAGGAAACACGATTCAAAGACGATGACAATTATGCTGGCTCCCCTGTGCAAATGCTTTATCTCTTGGATTACTGCACTGTTTGCGATTTTAGATACCTTGCACTTACATGGAAAGTGCCCGACACCCTTAAAACATCATGGCTTATCGAACTTTCTCGCTTTCGTGTGCAATGCAACACAGTACGGGGGCCCCCATCCTTGCTCGATTTCCCGGCTGACACTTCTCTCCTTTAAAACCATAAGTCCATTTGGGCTCGGCATTAAAAAATGCAGTTTCATCAGCATTGACAATATTGTTCGGTGCGTACGAATTGATTGTTTGACATAGATATCAAGGATAATTTAATAAAAAACCACCTATTCAATACTTTCCACGTTTAATGTGGTTATTATCTACATGATTTTATGTAGACTTATTTGGTCAGGTACATGTTTCACCCATTATTTTGGGCATCTTCAGCCTGTAAACAACCTTTAGGTCAAGGTTTGGGACCTTTTTAACCAATATAAACACACCAATATATACACTATATACAACATATACATTATATACAATATATACAAACGTAAGTTAATACAGTTAAGTTTTTGGTCCTAATCTATCTAATATGAAAAATGTCCAAAACTAAAATGGATCTTCTTTTCGGTGAAGAGGATTGCATATCGGGGTTTATGTGACCCCTATATCATATTGAGTTCTTGACGTACCGTGTCTGGTGACAGGATGTGTTGTCAACAATAAGTGGAGATTTGAACTGATTGTTGCTTGTAGGTTGGTCAAGATTGAAAATATAAATTTAAATTAAATGTGTTTTAACTTTAATGGGTGAAACATGTACCTGACCAAATAAGTCTACATAAAATCATGTAGATAATAACCACATTAAACGTGGAAAGTATTGAATAGGTGGTTTTTTATTAAATTATCCTTGATATCTATGCCTAACGTCATCTTCAATACGGAACAATAATGAGAGTTGTTACTTGTAATTTGATTGTTTGAGCCACGCTTTTTCGCCAACTGTTGGCATCGCCAGTGTTTGCGGATTCTGCTTCTCCGCACACTGCCTGCTATGTGATATTGTGGCGTTCCTTAAAATGTTGAATACAAGAATTATGATTTCATTTGAACTTAGCAAATATGAAGCACACTGTAGACACACCAAAATGAGTGAAAGCATGGAAATCTACCCTTGCACGTTCCGGAAGACCCATTCTTTTATGACACGGAGAAATTTTGAATTTAAATTACTCTGTAAAATACTTTTTTAAAAATTTATGTAAAGGTAGTTTTGAATTAAAAGTCTGAATTTCAGTAATGGGACTGATATTGTTCTTCGAATTACGAATTATCCGTATTTCAAATTAAACAATTTAAGTAACATGCAAAACCCTACCTCATGTTTCAAGGAACGAAAGCTTCTTCGAATTAGGTGAGATTTTGAATTAACCAATTTTGAATTATCGAAGTCCTACTGTATATACAGTAAGTTCTGGGCTATCAGAAACCTTTAAAGTGACTCTTAGCCATTGGACTAATAATTACCACTAGGGTACTAATTTTAGATCACTTCCCCTTCAGAGGCACTACAAAGATACTACAAAGATTCTACAGAAAATTTAAATGGTGCACTTTCAAACAGATCATGTTTTGAAGGAACTTACGTGAAGAGGGTATTGCAATTTTAATTACCTCGCAGCGAGAGATAAAGGTCCACACTTCATGTCTGGTGAGTTCAAGTCAGGCATTGGCTCCAGCCCTCCATCGGCTGGAGAAGGAATCTGACCCATCTTCCTGCAACATCAAATAAACAATCGAATTAACAAAATACATAATGTAACAAGCAAACATTTGTCTCAAGGACAGATCAGTATTTTCAGCTTTCTGGAATTGAGTCTTGTTAAGTACTCTATGAATTTATGCAGTTATGACTCTTAAATCAAACTGGCAATGAGGCAACTGACCTAACTTTCAGAAACCACACCCATTTTTCCTGATACAAGGAAGATTTACAGTGAATTGCGAGAACATGAATTTTTGCATTGGAATGACTTCCCTGTAAGGGTGTAGACTTATTTAAGGAATACACACCAACTAATAAATGAATACCAGATCATCATGGTCTTTTATGTTCAGAATGGTGAGAAGCGATTAATATAACAGTCAATGCTGCTGCAGTTCGCTCCTTACTGGGCAGGTACAGCATAAAACACTTGTCTACGTCCTGGATGTTTCCCCATTCCAAGGTATTTTAAGGAATAGTTGACGACATAAGATATGACACATGATGGCTGGTGCTGTCAGAGAATGAAACTATATGGTTTACAAGTAAGTGTCAGAACTTGTGGTAAATGGAAGCACAAAGCAAAAGATATCATAGCCTTTAAACTGCAAAACAAGAACGTAATGATCACTGATCCAACTGTATAATCTGAATCTCATTCTGGTCATCCAGAAGAGGTGAGCTGAGAGAAAAAGAGCATTTATGAACCAACAGTCTCATATTATAAAAAAAAATATGACTGCAGTATACAATATATATGTCACAAGGTTAATGATGGGAGCCTGGGGAACAATTCTGAAATTCTTGTCTAAGTTTTAGACTTCATTTGGCCTTGAAGAACATTGTCATAACTGCCATCAAGGCTTCAATATTATAAATGAGAAAAAGTTGTACAATCAATAATATCTTGTATTGTGCACTGGTTATTAACTTGTTCTTTAGTTCCTTTTTCTATTTCAAGGGTAAGATATTTTTTATATTGCCACACAGATGATATTATTTCTTATTTTATTAGACAGTTACTTGTATAACCTCTAAGTAGTGATGATATATTCATATATTTGCCCTCAAGATTTTTAGGATATATTTTCTGAATTCTCACATTTTTGTGTACTGCATAATTTCCACCAGCATCTTTGGTACGAAATTGGACACCCCTTGAAACTAACAAGCCTATTTCCTGGATTCCAAGCATCTATGAATACCTCTATAAATGTAAAGTCCAAGGCCATTAACCATCCGAATTGCCTCCGGGTGGGACCACAAATAAGGAAACAGAGGTTATCATAGAATCAAAATTAATTTGCTACTGGCAGGCTCAGAAAGAAGAATTAAAGAAAGCTAAATCCAAGTGTGTATCGTTTCGTGGCCCACAGAGCAGAAAATTTCCCGAAGTCGAGAAACAAGCGCTTCACTATGTAGTGGCACAGAGAAATAATGGCATAGCTGTATCGTATGAATGAAGGACATGGGTTTAGAGAATTGTTTCCAAGTTATACTAGTCCATTACACACTTGCATCAAAGCGCTCTAGCTTTTTGATATCCTGACGGTAGAGGATCTACGTATCACAACCGTAAAGCAGTGTTGATATGACAACAGCATGGTAAACCATGATCTTGGTATGAATTGTAAGGTCCTTATTCATGAAACAACACGACAGGATAAACATCCAAATGCTGAGTGGGCAGCACCAATTATCCTATAAACATCTTGTGAGCAGTTAGAATTGTTGAGAGGATACTTCCTAGATATAAAAAGTGGTCAACCTGCTCCAGTGGAGTATCCGCAATGGAGATATTGAAAGGTGGGAGGTTTGATCCAGGTGCAGACTGTGAGATTACTATGGTTTTCTGAACATTAATGGAGAGATCAAAACGATCATAAGCACTCTTGAAACAATTGACTGACAATGTTGCAGCTCAGGTGTGAGAGTAGGTACGGCAGCATCATTTGCATACTGCAATTCCATAACAGAGGAAATCTTAGTAAGCTTTTGGGAGCGAAGTCTAGCCAGAATGAACAGCCCCCCCATCGAAGCGATATCTGACCTTTACATCTTGGTTGTCTGTAGATGTTCCATATAGCATGGCAGCTAGGTAAAGAGCAAAAAGTGATGGAGCAAGCACACATCCTTGTTTCAATCGATGAGTGATTGGAAATGGATCAGAGATGGATGACTTGCCCAGACGTGTTATCATGAAGAGCCTTGACAAGATCTACAAAATGCTGTGGACAGCCGAATTTTTTCAGTACTGTCCACATAGGTGTTCTCAGGACTGAGTCGAAAGCCCTTTGCAGATCACAGAACACTAGATATAAAGGAGTCTGTTGCTCTTTGCATTTTTCCTGCATTTGCCTTGCACAGAAGATCATATCTGTTGTGCTTCTGGACGTTCGAAAACCACACTGCGGGTAGGATCCTCTCAGAAATAATCTGCAGGCGATTGAGCAAAGTTCTAGCAAGAATTTTACCTGCTATAAATAGCAATGATATACCGCACACACTATGATACCTTTTTTTTTTTTTTTTAAAGCGCAACGATAGTGCATTTTTAAGGTCGCCATGTACTTCGCATAGGCCAGACTACTTACTACATTTCCACCTAACTGAATCCCGCCCTGCCACTTTATACCTTTCAGCAGATGATCCATCTAAACTATGAACAACCGGGCGAGTTGGCTGTGCGGTTTGGGCCGCGCAGCTGTGAGCTTGCATCCGGGAGGTAGTGGGTTCATATTCCACTGTCGGCAGCCCTGAAGATGGTTTTCCATGGTTTCCCATTTTCACACCAGGCAAATGCTGGGGCTATACCTTAATTAAGGCCACGGTCGTTTCCTTCCAATTCCTAGCCCTTTCCTATCCCATCATGCCATAAGACCTATCTGTGTCGGTGCGACGTAAAGCCACTGGCAAAAAAAAAAAAAGAAAGTACGAACAGCAAAGGTGAAAGATTACAGCCTTGTCTAACCCCTGTAAGTACCCTGAACCAAGAACTCATTCTACCATCAATTCTCACTGAAACCCAATTGTCAACATAAACGCCTTTGATTGATTTTAATAATCTACCTTTAATTCCATAGTCCCCCAGTATGGTGAACATCTTTTCCCTCGGTATTTCAAGTATTTAGGTTGTGTGTTCTCCCAGGATGGTAATATAGTAAGTGAGATTGAATCAAGGTGTAGTAAAGCTAATGCAGTGAGCTCACAGTTGCGATCAACAGTGTTCTGTAAGAAGGAAGTCAGCTCCCGGACAAAACTATTTTTACATCAGTCTGTTTTCAGAACAACTTTGCTTTATGGCAGCGAAAGCTGGGTGGACTCAGTATATCTTATTCATAAGTTAGAAGTAACAGACATGAAAGTAGCAAGAATGATTGCTGGTACAAACAGGTGGGAACAATGGCAGGAGGGTACTCGAAATGAGGAGATAAAGGCTAAGTTAGGAATGAACTTGATGGATGAAGCTGTACGCATAAACCCGCATCGATGGTGTGGTCATGTGAGGTGAATGGAGGAGGAAAGGTTACCTAGGAGAATAATGGACTCTGTTATGGAGGGTAAGAGAAGTAGAGGGAGACCAAGGCGACGATGGTTAGACTCGGTTTCTAACGATTTAAAGATAAGAGGTACAGAACTAAATGAGGCCACACCACTAGTTGCAAACAGAGGATTGTGGCGATGTTTAGTAAATTCACAGAGGCTTGCAGACTGAATGCTGAAAGGCAGAACAGTCTATCATGATAATGTATGTATGTATGTATGTATGTATGTATGTATGTATGTATGTATGTATGTATGTATGTATGTATGTATGTATGTATGTATGTAATGTATCTATGTATGTATGTATGTATGTATGTATGTATGTATGTTTCCCATATTAAGAGGATAAGAGTATGGAATCTGGTCTTTAGAGGTAGGCCTCCATTTCAAAATAGTTCCAGAGGAATGTTTTCTCGGCCAGGAGCCTTGCCAGGTTTCAGGTAACTGAGAGCAGCATTAAATTCTTTGAATGTTGGTGAAAGAGCCATCCATGGTTGTTGGGGATGTAAAGGCACATCATCGAGAAAGTTTTCAGCAGCATTTGAACTCCGATTGAGAAGAGTGGAAAAATTCCAATGTTTTAGGATTTCTTGACTATTAGTAATAGTGGTAGCATTATCAGCAGCTTTCAGTGTCCCAGAGGAGGAGCGAGATGGGCCATATAACTCCTTTACTCCCACATAGAAGTTACGCAGGTCTCGGGCATCAGACATACTTTACAGTTCCTGAGCTTTCTGCTGCCACCAGTTGATCTTTATCTCTCTTATTTGCCCCTGACATTCACGCCTGAGTTCGAGAAAATGCACTTTCTTTGTGTCTGAAAATGTATCTTTAAGAAGGGTTAGATGGGCTCCTCATTTAGTATTGATGATGCACAAAATATCTTTGTTGTTTTCATCAAACCAGTCATATCTTACATTTTTCTTAAAACCAATGGTTTTCTCAGCCGATTCTGTGATTACTTTCTACAATGTAGCCCATTCCTGCTCAACATTCTTTGTGTTCACTGGAGCACTTGCCAGCATGTCGGAGATCATGTTGTGGAAATTCATGGTAGTGGGTCCAATTTGAATTTTAGATGTATCAAACTTCTGCCCGGATGGGGTTTGAAAATGCCTGGATGGTTTACAGCGAAGACTGATTCTAAGATGAAAGAACAGCAACTTGTAATCCATCCAGCAATCATCAACACTTCTAGCTCACCTGGTGATAAGGACATCCTTCCTATCACATTGTCGAGTGATGGTGTAATCAAGGATGTGCCAATGCTTTGGGCGAGGGTGCATCCAAGTGGTCTCAAAGTGATTAGGTCGGCATAATCGCCTACCCCACAACTACGACTGGTGTAAACATATATTGGGCTAACATGTTTTTGCAATAAGTCCACAAATACCATGGCCGACAGCAGTTGTAACTAAAGTATAGTGTGTAGGGTAGATCTTGTTTTATCGCTGTTGTGTAAATAACATATAATGATGCAATTTATATTAATTAAGGTAAAGATTTCTGGAAAAGGTGTGCTTTCTACCGAAACCTCGATTTAAGGTAAACCCCCATTTAAAGTTTAAAAAATTCAGGTCACTGTAAAAAGGCTAAATATGGGTTTTACAGTAATAACTTGAAGAATTCTACATAATATGATGACTTTCTATACCTTTTTGGCCTTTGTATTTGGAAGATCTCCTGCCAAACAGGGAACAAGCCCTTTTGCATGTCTTTTTGACCGACACTGGAGCGGTGTACATCAGAGAGCTTTATTGCTTTGCCCTGCGCCTTGAAGAACTGCAAGAGGGACATGCATGAGCGGATATCATTGTTGGTTTTTTCTGCTAGAGCCATCATAGCACTGAGGTCAGAGCGCAGGCCTTGCTTCCTGCACACCTCCAGCAGACGTTGGCCTAGCCTGTAACATGACAAGTTACACAGTAATTTCCATTCTATAATCAATATAAACAAGTAAACTTTGAATTTACAACAAGATTATTTCATTTTTTATTTGTTTCTGACAAATTGTGTTTGTCAAAGACAAAGAATAGTTCACCCTCTCTTTTCTAATGAGCTGAATATTATTTTTTTGATTTAATTTGCTCTGGTTAAACCTTGATACCTTGTAACGGTGTATAGAGAAAGATATGAACATGAATAACAAGACATACTACATTTGGAGAATTCCACCTTATTCCGATACCCGTGTTGACAAAATATCTAATTCTCAAGTTAAAAGGTCCACATATTCAACACCTTTTTATATCATACATTTAATTATGCATTATTTTGTGGAATGCATGTTTCATCTCCTATGGAGACATCTTCAGTTCTTAAAAGACCCAGCATAAAATTAAAGGGATAACACTTACAATTATTATTGCACATATAGTTTTTCAAATAGTTAGTCTTCAGGCTTAATAGTATCTTGAGCACCGAACTTGTAATCTATATGAACACACGCTTAGAAATAAAATCTTTTATTTTTTAGATACAATCTTAAGTCGGATGAAGTTAAAATATAATAGTGATTCAAATCCAGGAATTGTCTATGATGTTAATATGTTTAATTAAAATTAAGCAAAATGTTCAAGGGAAACTCTTTGCATATGACAATTGTGTTATTTGTATGGAACACATTAAAGTTCCAGCATATAGTTTCTCCTGCTGTTCCCTCTTGAAAGGTGATGTGTGTCCTATTGTGCAACACTTGTGATCATACATTTAATTATGTATTATTTTTATGGAATACATGTTTCATCTCCTATGGAGACATCTTCAGTTCCTTAAAAGACCCAGCACAAAATTACATGAAGCACAAGAATGCTGCAAGTGTCATGTAGTTTGTTTGCTGACCCTCAGAAGAATTATTTTATTTCTAATTCTCATATTCATAAATATTTCAGAATCACTGTATTCTACTTTTGATTCAATTTGTATACCACAATTTATAATTCATTAGTTATCTAAATTATATTCAATGAAACATAATGTTTTACCTGGAAGAAGATGTAGGAGGAAAGTGGAAAATCAAGGCCAACTGTCGTAATGGCCTGAGAGCAGGAACGTAGATATCATTACAGATGCATATCACTGGTCGCCTGAGAACA
Source organism: Anabrus simplex (assembly GCF_040414725.1). NCBI lineage: Eukaryota > Metazoa > Arthropoda > Insecta > Orthoptera > Tettigoniidae > Anabrus > Anabrus simplex. The sequence goes on from NC_090265.1 coordinate 852,803,935, forward strand.
CTACTTTCAACTTTCTTTTTACCTCGTGCCTTGCCAACATTCTTCCCAGTAACATATTTGACGAGTACTTCAATGGAAGCCTGAAATTAAGGACAGAAAATCAATTAATATCATTCTTATTGTTATTGTGTGGGTTACTGTAGTCATGTCCTAGTTCGTGAACCATGGGCAATGGTTGACTGGCCTAGAAAGTGGTCCTGAGAGTCGGGGTACCAATTGCTATGGAACAGGAGTGGACATCTCTCTCTCTCTTTTTTTTTTTTTTTTTGCTTTACGTCGCACCGACACAGACAGGTCTTATGGCGACGATGGGACAGGAAAGGGCTAGGAGTGTAGGAGTGGGAAGGAAGCGGCCATGGCCTTAATTAAGGTACAGCTCCAGCATTTGCCTGGTGTGAAAACGGGAAACCACGGAAAACCATTTTCAGGGCTGCCGACAGTGGGGTTCGAACCTACTATCTCCCGAATACTGGATACTGGCCGCACTTAAGCAACTGCAGCTATCGAGCTCGGTAGTGGACATCTCAGACATATTCTGCATCACAGCCCTCCTAGTGCTCAGCCGGCAAGGTGGTCCCTGACCGTTTAATGAGAGATCTTTACTTGGTTTATGTGTAAGTAAGGGTAGCATCCTGCTTCACATAAATTTCACCAAGGATACTCGGAACATTTTAAAGCAAGCCTCGGAACCTATGGAAGTAACGGACTCCCACTCCCATTTGACATGAAAGGGAATCATTGGAAACAACTTGGCGAATGAAGTGGAATTTGATGGGGAGCTACCAATATTAATGGGGATTATGGGAGAAAGAAGTAGAGCTGGCTGAGCCAGTACAGAGGACGCATCTGGATGAGCTAGGAGTAAATGATATTTGGGTAAGGGAATATAACGAGGAAGAGACAGGAAGTTATAAAGTGTACTTGACAAGCGTTTTTAAGGGAAGGGCAGTGTGGGGTAGGGCTGTTCATCAGGAATTCTACTACATGCGACATAGTTTCTGTTACAATAAAATTGAAATTATTAAGGGTCCACCTATTCAATACAATTACGTTTATTAGTGTGAATTAATCACATGTCGTTTACATCAGGTACTAGTTTTGGCCCTTATATCGTGGTATCATCAGCCATAGAATCAAAGTGGGCAGTCACAAACCATCTTAAAACAATTTAAAACACATGATAACCCCTGAATAGATGAATGTTAAATCAATTAAAAGTTATGGTATGAGATGATGTTGAACTCTAAAATAAACTTCATTAAAATTGAGGACGACGAGGATAGTCCAGTTTGAAGCATGTGTACATGTTAAATACCGTATTTATGCAAATAATCCCCGCACCCTAACTTTGGAAAGGCTGATTTTGAAAAAAGAAAAAAGCCAACATTGACTCAAATAAAACCCGCACCCCAATTTCGTGCCTCAATTTTTTAAAAACAATATATGTGGGTATTATTCGTGTAAATACGGTATAAACTTTGGAATTTTATATTGTATTGTGTATATGAAGTTGACACTTGTTTGGTCTGTAGTTTAGGTGGTTATTCATTGCGATCAATACTTCAATCCAAATTATAACTTAAATGAAATTTCTGAGAGACCCAATATTCTATTCGATTTCTTAATTAATTGGCTGAAAAATATTAGAATTCAAAAAAAAAAAAAACTCAATCTTTAATCACACGCAATACACATCCCCACCAGTTACCCCCACTACCTCATCCTTCCACTCCACCTTAGCTCCCCTGTAGTTACTCCTCCTCCACCCCTCCTCTCCTACTCTTCTCCAAGTTTCTTACCCTTATGATCACGTCCTTCAGTCCAGCTACATCTGCCGGTTCAACAGGCTTCTCAAAGTGAGCTCGTTTCTAGTCATTTCTATTCATTTCTACTCTTTCTTTCCTCTCTACATTTTGCCTAATTCAGATTTTAATTTCTTTTTCAGGTTCCAAGAGACATATTGAAGTGGGAATCAAAAAAATCTTTGGTCAAATTAGACCTTCACATGACTGTTTGTCTTTTCAGAACCATCTAAACTACAGAGCAAACAAGTGTCAACTTCATATAGACAATACAATATAAAATTCCGCAGCTTATATTTAACAAGACACACACATGCTTCAAGCTAGACTATACATATGTGTATAAAACAACAAAGTCGTCATCAATTTTAAAGGTTTATATTAGAATTCAACATCACCTCATACTATAATTTTTAATTGATTAACATTCATCAATTCAGGGGTTATCATGTGTTTTAATTGTTTGAAGATGGTTTCCTCCGTAGCTCAGGCGGCAGCACGCCGGCCCCCTCTCACGCTGGCTTCCGGGGTTCAAATCCCGGTCAGTCCATGTGAAATTTGTGCTGGACAAAGCGGAGGCAGGGCAGGTTTTCCTCCGAGTACTCTGGTTTTCACAGTCTCATTCCAGCAACACTCTCCAATATCATTTCATTTCATCTATCATTCACTAATCATTGCCCCAGAGGAGTGCGACAGGCTTAGGCAGCTGGCACAACTCCTATCCTCGCCGCTAGACAGAGGCTTTATTCATTCCATTCCTGAACCGGTCGAATGACTAGAAACAGGCTGTGGATGTTCGGTCGTTTGTGATTTCCCAATTTGACTCTATGGCTGATGATGGCACGATACATGTGCTGAAACTAGTACCTGATGTAAACGACATGTGATTAATTCACACTAATAAACGTCATTGTACTGAATAAGTGGACCATTAATAATGTCAATTTTATTGTAATCCCACTTCAATACGGATCAAGATGAAATTTGTAACTATCAAATAGTTTCTGTTAGGCACGTAAATGAGCAAATGATGTGGGTAGATTTGGCAGATGGAGGAAGCAGGACAAAAATTGTCCCAGTGTATTCACCATGTGAGGGTGCTGTTGAGGATCAAGTTGACTATGAAGCATGGAGAGACATCATAGTCAGGGTCAACAGCAAGGATAGGATAGTGCTATTAGGCGATTTCAATGTGAGAGTTGGAAATAGAACTGAAGGATATGAAAGGGTGATTGGTAAATGTGAGGAAGATATGGAAGCTAATAGGAACAGGAAGCTCTTGCTGGACTTCTGTGCTAGTATGGGTTTAGCAGTTATGAATACGTTCTTCAAGCATAAGGCTATTCATCGCTATCAATGGGAGGGTAGGGGTACCAGATCCATAATGGACTATATCTTAATCGACTTTAAGTTCAGGAAATCTGTTAGGAATGTGCAGGTTTTTCAGGATTTTTTTTTTTTTTTTTAATGATACTGACCACTATCTGATCTGTAGTGAACTACGTATCTCTAGGCCTTGGATAGAGAAAGTGAATCTGTCTGCAAACGAATAAGGGTAGAAAATCTCCAGGACGAGGGAATTAGACAGAAGTATATGGATATGATTAGTGACAAGTTCACAACAATGGACAGTAAGCGGGTTCAGTATACAGAAAGAGAATGGGTGGCAAACAGGGATGCTGTAGTAGAAACAGCAAGGGAATGCCTAGGAACAACTGTGTGTAAGATGAGAAAAGTGAACATCTTGGTGCAATGATGAAGTGAGAGCAGCTTGTAAATGTAAAAAGAAGGCATATCAAAAATGACTCCAAACAAGAACTCACGCAGACAGGGAATTGTACGTAGATGAAAGAGACAAAGCAAAACAAATAGTTGTTTGAATCCAAAAAGAAGTTGTGGGGAAATTTTGGTAATAACATGGAAAGGCTAGGTCAAGCAGCTAGGAAACCTTTCTGGACAGTAATAAAGAAAGGAAGGGAGGGGAAAAAAGAAATGAAGTGCTTTGGGTAATTCAGGTGAACTCATAATAGATCCCAGGGAATCACTGGACAGGTGGAAGGAATATTTTAATAATCTTCTCAATGTAAAAGAAACTCTTCCTGGGGACGTTGCAAACAACCAAGCTCATGTAGAGGCAAACAATCATGTTGGTGAAATTTCGCTTGATGAAGTGGAAAGGATGCTAAATAAACTCCATTGTCATAAAGCAGCAGGAATAGGTGAAATCAGACCTGAAATGGTGAAATATAGTGGGACGGCACGGATGAAATGGCTTCATAGAGTAATTAGCATGGAATGTTAGTCAGATACCTTCTGACTGAACAAAAGCAGTAACTGCACCTATCTATAAGCAACTGAACCAGAAGGATTAGTATGTACAAAATGATGCACAGTATATCATTTCAGAACACTGGATATATGCTCCTTAAATGTATTTCCAAGTCCTATACAGCACTTTATAACACTAATCTTTCCTCCACAGATCAAACAAAGAAACTCGTTTCCTCTTCTTTCTAATCATGTCATTCTGAATACAGTCCTGAGCTGAGTACATTAGTTCAAGAAGAGTGGAGGAGTTAGATGTAATAGCCAATTGCTTTAAGTCACAAAAGCACTGTGGGCCTGATCGTGGGTTCGAATCTTGTTTTGATATTCACCTTCTTGCTCGTCTCCTTCTCTTTTTTGTCCTTCCTCATTGCTAGAAGGGCTGTAGTTGATTGAAAATGTGGTATGTTGTTAAGTTGTTCGTCACTTTGAACGAAGTTCTCTGCCTCATAGGGAATGTTTCTTGCTTTATGCAAGTTGGATATTCTCGATCTGTCTTCAAGTACTTCATGCGTTCCACCATCTGTATTATCATTTTCTCCAAACACGTGCGTCAATTTGTCTAAACAATGACATTGATCATACCAGCACCAGAAATGCACAAATATTGTATGTAGGATACATTAGTTCCTAATATTTTTCACAATGTAGGCTACAAGTAGATTTCAAACAATTATTTTATTTTTTGTTTCATTTCTGCCTTGAGGAGATTCCACACTATACAAAAGTAAGAACATTATAACGCCATAAGCTTTGCCAGAACCGAGAAAATATTCCATAGTAGACAAGTTTCCACTGTATTCAATTTCCGCTTTGAGCACACTTTACTCTATTAAAAACGAGTTTCCACTGTCTTTGACTGGCATTTCATCTAGGTGAGAGCAAAGCTCCTTACACACAATAACGTCACTAAAGGCAGCAGAATTTTTCTCATAATACGTATCTTGCGAATATTTATGGGTATAAAATTGTGTGCTAAATCAGCCACCATTTTGTTGGACGTTGATCTTGATGCTACATATTTCTTCCGATTTATCGGAACTCTTTTATCTTCTCTGCGGGTGCAGTAAAGGCATGCATTATCTGTACCCCCTTCATGTCATAAGAGGCTACGAAGAGGGAAACGAGCAAAGAATCTGTACTCGCTCTGTTGTCTTCTGAACCTAAAAAACATATCCATGATTCTATGCTTTTCTGTGTAGCAGAGAAATTCACATATAACTTTTTCTGTTCCTCACTTTTCTTCTTTTTCCTGGCCTTATTCCAGTTATTCGGGATTGGCACACAGTGGATTAAGCCTAGTTATACATCCAGACGCCCTTCCTGACAGTAACCCTATTTGAAGCGATGTATTCACTATTGCGTGTTTCTGTGGTAGTTCGCAGTGTGATGTTCATAAATGAAGGAATTTATTAAGACAAACAATAAACAACCAGTCCCCAAACTAGACAAATTAACCAGGCGTAGCTAAAAACACTGATACAGCTGCGAACCAAAACCGGGGCCCTCTGAACTGAAGGCCACTACGCTGACGATTCAGCCAAGGAGCCAGAAGGGTAAGTAACCCTGTTATGAATGCAAATAAAAACATTTTTTTATTAAATATTCCACCCTTGTACCTCACTTTCTATTTTTGACTTAACCTGTTATTGTTTCCTTTCAATTAACATTTTTACTACACTACAGTGTTCTTTTACTCACCGCTGAAGCGCCATCAATCTCGTCCAATATCAGGCAGTTAGGTCGAGGATTCCTTCCCATTACTGAACGCATTTTTGTAGCAGCCTCCAACTGGGTGTAGAATACTTCTGGACTTCGATCATCACTGGCATTCATTTCCACAACATTATAACCTGCAAGTCAGTTAAATTCTTAACACACAAGTTCGGGAAATATATTCCCTGAGGATGAATCCTCTAATTCTGTACGATAAGCTCTGGAAAAAAAAAGCCTTCAATGTGCTTGAATAAAGGGGAAGTAATTATATCCTTAAAAAGAGGTAGTATAACAATATAACTAGCAAGCCTTCAGTAACAAATTAAGTATCAAATTCAAAATCACAAAAATTTTATACAACAATGTAAAATAAACGAATTAATAAAAATAAGTTTGTCAGCTTAAATTTTGTTTCTTGATAACAACATGAAATGATCAAGTTTAAAAAAAATGAAATCAACTTCTACTACAGTCATTTTCTCAAAACATTTGCCTATTTAAGAGCAAAAAATGTTTGTCATCCCAAGATGTTACAGCTCTTTATAGGCACACCCCCAAAGGAGGTAAAAAAAAGGTTACAGATCTTATCGTATGGTTATGAGGGTATTTAGGGATTGTAGTAAAGATGTAATGGAGAGAGCATACAAGTTTCTGGTAAGTGCCCAATTATAGTATGGTACCAGTGTATGCGACCCATGCCCAGATTATTTAATAGGAGACCTGGAAAAGATCCAAAGTGAAGCAGCACAATTTGTTCTGTATGATTTCTTACAAAAGAGTAGTGTTAAGAAAATATTGCAAATTTTGGGCTGGGAAGATACAGGAATAAGGAGACAAGCTGCTCAACTAAGCAGCATGTTACAGAAATCAGTCCCCATAGGGAACCTGAAATATTTGTCCCGAATGAGTTAATTTATAATACCAATATAATTGGTCCATTACTGGGCACATAAATTTTCCAGTCTTGGTAGGAGTGCTAGTTACCAACTGATGAGCCCAAAATGGCACAATGGGGCAAAACACTGGCAACAGGAATGAGTTTGCTGAAAATGTATATGTCCAATAACAGACCAATTATATTGGTATTAAGTGGTACGTTCCCAGCAGTCTTCGCAAAAATCGCATGGAATGAGATTAGTAAAGAAATAAGCTTGAGTGGAGTTTTTAAAAGTAGTAAAGATCATAACATGAAGATAAAATTGGAATTAAAGAGAACAAATTGAGGTAATATTCACTTAAAGGAAGAGGAATTAGGGAATGGAATGATTTATCAAGGGAAATTTTAGAGAAATTTCCAAGATCTTTGAAATAATTTAAGAAAAGACTAGGTAAACAACTGACAGGAAATCTGCCACCTCGACTACAATTCTAAATTCAGGTCAATGATGATTGATTATTAAGGTGAACTTCACGTACCTTTCCAACCATCTGCCAACCTTCCAGCTAATCTTAAATTTCTGGCAGTTGTCCGGCTCCATGACTAAATGGTTAACATGCTGGCCTTTGGTCACAGGGGTGCCGAGTTCGATTCCCGGCAGGGTCGGAAATTTTAACCTTAATTGGTTAATTTCGCTGGTACGGGGGCTGGGTGTATGTGTCGTCTTCATCATCATTTCATCCTCATCATGACGCGCAGGTCGCCTACAGGCGTCAAACCAAAAGACCTGCATATGGCGAGCTGAACTTGTCCTCGCACACTTCCGGCACTAAAAGTCATACGCCATTTCATTTCTGGCAGTACTGGGAATCAAACCCGAGTCTCCAAGTACAGTGGCTAATAGCCACCACTTCACTACAGAGGTGAGCTATTCAAGAGCTGATAACATAATTTACAGATATTAATTTCACTAGTGCTGATGTAAGTTTCTTTTTCTGCTTACTGTTTCATAGAAACTTCAGTTCTCACCATCTTAAAGCACTATATTTTTCTCACGAATTTTCACAAAGAGGACAGAAACAAAATTAAGGGCGAGTAATAAGTAATTTGATTTGTTATACGAAACTTCAGCACAAATTTTGTACTATGAGTGGATTTTGCAATCTGTTGATTTTCTAATGCACCAAAAATGAATAATGAAAATTAAAATACAGAAATGTAACAACTTAGCTAAAATTGTACATCTTATTGCTACTATAATCTATTAGTTTCATGGTCCGTATTGACAGTTCAAGTACAAGTATGAAGGATGACTTCTCCACCTAATCAATACTTTATTTTACATAGTGTCAATATTATTTACATAAAAAGACAGTACTGGTTTCAACCTGTAAATAGGTCATCTTCAGCTGCTAGAGAACCTACTTAATAGCAACTGTACAGAATAAATACTACTAAAATTAAAATTAAACAAGGATGCCAATAAATAAACATGAATGCCACTATTCTAAAATTAAGATATATACATACGGTACAGTTTTGGGGTTAAGGGGCTATTTTCAAAAATTACATTTACTGAGGTTGGAATTGGATACAGTTCTTAGAGTTTATCAAGAATCACCGACATTCAGGTGTCAAGTTATCTGTGTTAAATGCCAATATTATGTCCAATGGTTTATGAGATGTTTAAAGTGCATTGTTGTGCCGAAAATATGCGGGGGCGTTGTGTTCCTGAGAATAAGAGGTTCAGCAACCAGTTCACAGACGCATAGCTTATACTCAATCTATATCACTGCTGAAAAATATGTTAGTGAATGCCACTATTCTAAAAAATACTTAATATTAAGATATACATATGGTACAGTTGGGGTTGAAGGGTTTTAAACTGGCCCCATGATTACCGCACATTACAAAAGTTCTATTTGCTGAGGTTGAAATTACATACAATTCATAGAGTTTATGAAGAATCATTGACATTCTGGTGTCAGGCTCAGATATCTAATGTTAAATGCCAGTACTATGTCCAACGGTTATTCAAAGTGCATTGTTGGGCCGCAAGTATAGAATAAGAGGTTTAGTAACAGGTTACCTGTTACTAGTTTAGTAACCTGTTACTAAACCCAACAATGCACTTTAAACATCTCATAAACCATTGGACATAATATTGGCATTTAACAAAGATAACTTGACACCTGAATGTCGGTGATTCTTGATAAACTCTAAGAACTGTATCCAATTCCAACCTTAGTAAATGTAATTTTTGAAAATAGCCCCTTAACCCCAAAACTGTACCATATGTATATATCTTAACATTAAGTAAATTTAGAATAGTGGCATTCATGTTTATTTATTGGCATCCTTGTTTAATTTTAGTAGTATTTATTCTGTACAGTCGCTATCAAGTAGGTTCTCTAGCAGCTGAAGATGACCTATTTACAGGTCGAAACCAGTACTGTCTTTTTATGTAAATAATATTGACACTATGTAAAATAAAGTATTGATTAGGTGGAGAACTCATCCTTCATACTTGTTATTGCTACTAGACAAAAAAAACCAACTTTGATTCCTACAGTGATTAAGAACTACACTATCTCATTAAAAGCAAGTATAGTTAGCGATGTGGGTCACTTAGGTCTGGAAGAAAGTCATCATCCTAGTTCATCCCAGAGGTATTCAATAGGATGGAGGTCAGGGCTCGGAGTTGGCCAGTCAAACAACTCATCAATGATCCTGCTTTATGCCAGGGAGCATCATGTTTGAACACAATGCGATTATTTCAGAACTAGTCTTCTAAAGTAGAAAACACACAACTGGTCAAAATGTTCTTATATCCTTCTGCCTTTATGTGCTCTGTACTAAAACAAGGAGACCAAGTCCCTTGCATGAAAATACACCGACCTTTGCTAAATTTCACTACAGGCACCATATAGACTGGAATGTGTTGTTCACCTAGCATTCACCTCAACAAAAGCCTCCCATCTGATTGCCACATGGTATAGCATGATTCATCACTGTAAATCACATGTCTCCAGTCGTCGATGGTCAGCGAACTGTGTGGTTTGTGCTAGTGTTCAGGAGTCTTGAGCCCCAGTCATTGCAATTCTGGCACACAAATGCGAATTAGTGGCACTGTGAAATTCACGGGTGATGGTATCACACGATGGCATGCGATTTTTCGCATACCACCTTCTTCAATGATTAGTCACTGGAAGTCAACACACATGGCCTATCTGGCTGTGGTTTAATTGCGTTTATGTCTTCTTGTTTCCACTTCACAATCACATCCCCAACAGTCGACTTGGGTAACTTGGGAAAATGGAAATGGCCCCTATGTAAATGATTACTAATGTAGCAGCCAATAACCATTCCACAGTCAAAGTCACTAAGCTCTCTTACTTCCACAATTCTGCAGGTACTTCACAGTAATGAACAACGTCGAGCCCTCAGTCACCTCTTAGAGTAGCAGCAACAGCGATCATAGCAACATCTAGGTTCTAGTTTACACATAGCGAGGGCAGTTTGGACAATTTTGATCAGTTAGTGATCATTTAGAAAAGCAGGAACCTATGTTACATTTTTCAAGGTTTTGTAGGACCGGACAAGATGTAAAATTTATCCTCAAAATTTATCATGATATGAAAAGACAGATATAATACAAATTAAGTAAATTATGATTTTAATTGGAAAGCTTGCACACAAACAAAATACAATCAGAGTCCAGATTAACCATGGAACTTCACTTTTTCCTTGTGATATTTATCTGTTAACTTAGCTTACACTCCATTATTTACCTACCCCACTATAAGTGACGTGATGTAGCACTGCGTGTGTTCCAGTTGCCTTGTACCTAGTTTGTTGTAGAATTTGATAGTGTACGCAGTGGAGTTACCTTTAGTGAAAAGGTCAGAACTCAAATGAGAAAGAGAATTTTTGGAATTGAACAAAACCTGAAAATAACTGAGCATTTAGAAAATGGCAGAATGGTTAAATAACTAGCAAATAGTACACAATTTGAAAACGATAAAGAGTAAATCAATTTTGGGATGAAAAAATAGCAAAACAATGAAGAAATCAACAGTGGATGTGGACAATGGCTCAACTGTGAACAAGCCTTTGAGATGCTCAGCAATGGTGACAATGTGCAGCAAAATGTTAATGGACTATTTTGGCGGTTCTAAAATATTTTGCAAGTTTTAAATAACCCTAATTTTTTTTACTATGTTTACGATTAACATACATACATACATACATACATACATACATACATACATACATACATGCATCATTACAGACCATTATGCCTTTCGGTGTTCAGTCTGCAAGCCTCTGTGAATTAACTAAACGTTGCCACAATCCTTTATTTGCAACTAGTGCTGTGGTCTCTTTTAGTTCTATACCCCTTATCTTTAAATCATTAGAAACCGAGTCTAACCATCGTCGTCCTGGTCTCCTTCTACTTCTCTTACCCTCCATAACAGAGTCCATTATTCTCCTAGGTAACCTATCCTCCTCCATTCGCCTCACATGACCACACCACCAAAGCCAGTTTACATGTACAGCTCCATCCATCAAGTTCATTCTTAACTTAGCCTTTATCTCCTCATTCCAAGTACTCCCCTGCCATTGTTCCCACCTGTTTGGACCAGCAATAATTCTCACTAGTTTCATGTCTGTTGCTGCTAACTTATGAATAAGATATTCTGAGTCCACCCAGCTTTCGCTCCCGTAAAGCAAAACTGGTCTGAAAACAGACCGATGTAAAGACAATTTTGTCCGGGAGCTGACTTCCTACTTATACAAAGTAATGTTGATCGCAACTGCGAGCTCATGCATTAGCTTTACTGCATCTTGATTTGATCTCGTATTACCATCCTGGGAGAACACACAACCTAAATAGTTGAAATTATCTACCTGTCCCAGCTTCGTATCACCAATCTGACATTCAATTCTGTTGGATTTCTTACCTACTGACATCACTTTAGTCTTGGAAAGGCTGATTTTCATGCCATACTCATTGCACCTATTTTCAAGTTCCAAGATATTAGACTGCAGGCTTACGGCATAATGTACCATTAAGACCACGTTGTCAGCATAGGCCAGACTGCTTACTACATTTCCAGCTAACTGAATCCCTCCCTGCCACTTTATACCTTTCAGCAGATGATCCATGAAAACTACAAACAATAAAGGTGAAAGATTACAGCCTTGTCTAACCCCTGTAAGTACCCTGAACCAAGAACTCATTCTACCATCATTACCGAGCTCGATAGCTGCAGTCGCTTAAGTGCGGCCAGTATCCAGTATTCGGGAGATAGTAGGTTCGAACCCCACTGTCGGCAGCCCTGAAAATGGTTTTCCGTGGTTTCCCATTTTCACACCAGGCAAATGCTGGGGCTGTACCTTAATTAAGGCCACGGCCGCTTCCTTCCCACTCCTAGCCCTTTCCTGTCCCAGCGTCGCCGTAAGACCTATCTGTGTCGGTGCGACGTAAAAACAACTAGCAAAAAAAAAAAAAATAGCATTCTACCATCAATTCTCACTGAAGCCCAATTGTCAACATAAATGCCTTTGACTGATTTTAATAATCTACCCTTAATGCCATAGTCCCCCAGTATGGCCAACATCTTTTCCCTTGGTACCCTGTCATATCTTTTTCTAGATCTACGAAACACAAATATAATTGTCTATTCCTCTCGTAGCATTTTTCAATTACCTGGTGCGTACTGAAAATCTGATCTTGACAGCCTTTCTGTGGTCTGAAACCACAGTGGTTTTCATCCAACTTCCTCTCAACTACTGATCGCACCCTCCCTTACAAGATGCCAGTAAATACCTTGCCTGGCATACTAATCAATGAGCTACCTCGATAGTTGTTGCAATTCTTCCTGTTCCCTTGCTTATAAATAGGTGCAATTACTGCTTTTGTCCAATCTGAAGGTACCTTACCATTACTCCATGCTAATCTTATTACTCTATGAAGCCATTTCATCCCTGCCTGCCCACTATACTTCACCATTTCAGGTGTAATTTCATCTATTCCTGCTGCTTTATGACAATGGAGTTTATTTACCACTTCCTCAAGCGTAATTTCACCAACATCATTTTCCTCCTCCCCATGAGCTCAGTTGTCCATGGCACCACCAATAAGATTTCCTTTTACATTGAGAAGATTTTCAAAATATTCCCTCCGTCTGTCCAGTGATTCCCTGGGGTCTATTATGAGTTCACCTCAATTACCCAAAACACTGTTTATTTCGTTTTTCCCTCCCTTTGTCTGAGACAATTCTCGTCCTAATTCCTCCAACTGCCAAATCTACCCACATCATTCGCTCATTTAGTTGCCTAACAGAAACTATGTTGCGTGCAATATTATTCCTGATGAACAGCCCTACTCCCACACTGCCTTTCCCTTTTTAACACCCATCAACTACACTTTATAATCTCCTATCTCATCCTTGTTATCTCCCCTTACCCGAATATCACTTACTCCTAGCACATCCAGATGCATCCTCTTTGCTGACTCAGCCAGTTCTATTTCTTCCATAAGCCCCATTAATACTAATAGCTCCCCATCAAATTCCATTTTGTTCGCCAAGTTGTTTCCAAGGATTCCCTCGCCTGTCAAATGGGAGTGGGACTCCATTACTCCCATAGGTCTGAGGCTAGCTTAAAATGTTTTGTGCTCGGTAAATTCTGTGAAGCAGAATGCTACCCTACTTACACATAGTCCAAGTAAGGATCTCTCCTCTAACATGTTAGGGACCACCGGTGGATTGTATAGCCCTAGCCGCCTGAGTACAGGGAGGGCCATGACTCAGAATATATCCGAGATGCCCACTCCCATCCAGTAGCAACTGGTATCCCGACTCTCAGGATCACTTACTAGGCCACTCAGCCATTGCCCATGGTTCACGAACTAGGATGTGACTATAGTAACCCACACCATGATTATGATTAATTTCATAATAACTGAGTTTTCGTTTATTCTAACTGAGAGGTGACTGTAGAGTAAAACGTAAGATTCTGAATAACTTTCTTACCATGGCACTACTTCATATTTCCAAATAACTTACCAGCATGTCTTGCAATCATGTGAGCCAGGGTGGTTTTGCCCAAGCCTGGGGGACCACAAAGGAGCGTTAACTTCTGTTGAGGACAGCCATGTTCATCCAGGTTGTCATTCATACCAAATTTGGTGAACTTGGCAGAACCATCTATCAAAACAAATTGTAAGTCTCTAATTAGTGCAGCAATAGACTCTAATGTAACATACAGATGCAGGAACACAATGAACAAAAAGAAAGAATAATTCACATTACTATCCAAAGAACTCCATTGTTGCAACCAAAAGTTTGTCTCCACTTCTACGGGGAAACTCATTCAAGTTGCATCACCCAGTGAGATTTAGATGCTAAGCAATGATTCTATTTTTGCCCTTCATTTCATTTAGATTGTATCACAATGTGCAACTCTTTTTGCACAAGTAACAGAAAGCAATTAAAAAAGTCATATAAAAAGAGACAAAAACAAGAATAGAAACATAGTAAGATAAAGAACTTTGCTGTGGAAATGGATGTTCTCGTGGTTTTCAATGTGGAAAATTGCTAGTTATATTGGGTGTGGCACCTAAGTAAGAGTTGTCAGGCACCTTTATGTCATGCGATGTCCAATGTCAATCGAAAATGTTGTTTAGGTTCTCACTGCCAAAAAATGTTGTTCAACGTGTAATTTTATGTGCCCAATCAATTCAGCAGCCTCAGATCAGACTATTGCGTTATTCCATTTAAAGGTATTAATGATGGTGACAGACCAAGAGCAATAATTTAATATTTCCAGTAGTAGCTGAGTGAGACAGTAGTGTGAAGACAGCACAGAGCACTACGAGGCAGTGCAACTTGGGAAGCTGTACTGTCACCATCCATAAATATTCTTGAACAGAATATCGTACAAGACTACTCTGAGGCTGCTCTAACGATCGGATGCAAAAAATTATACTGTAAACAATATTTAGTCTACAGTGAGAACCTAAATGACATTTTCCATTGACACTGAATGTTGTATGATGTATCTGATGAGCAGTTTTTCTTTGGGCTGACGCTATCTATGTACACATTCATTCATTCATTAGTTGTTTTGCTCATTACTGAGCGTCGTGGCCTTATAATTCTATCATTTCTGCATTGCAGCCTTGATGAGATGCTTTCATCTAGACCAGTTTTCAATTTTCCTTAACATGATCTTAAGAGGTACGCGAGTGATCTTCACTTGATCTTACCATATACTTGCTGTTCTTCCACATGGTCTACTGCCTTCAACTTTGTCTTGCAAAATGGTCTTTTCAAAGTTCTCTCCTTCTCTTCTTAAAATGTGCCCAAGGAACTGGAGGCAACACTCTCTCATATGGGAAGATTGACGTTTCTTGATGTTCAGTTCATTCATAAAGGAAACATTAATTCTTCTTTCCATCCAGGATACAAGCAGAATTCTCCGTCAACATCACATCTTAAAGGAATCAATTCGATTTTTGTCTGTAGCATTCATAGTCCAGGTCTCACACCCGTACAAAAAGATTAGGAACACTAGTAATTCCATCAATTGCATCTTCATAGCTTTTGATATTGCCCAGTTCTGCCAGATCTTTAGTGAGTTTAACCATTGCAGCCCGACATAGAACAATACATCTTTTGATCTGTTTTACACAGTTTCTTGTACCACTGATGACTGTCCCAAGGTATATGAATTCCTTTGCTATCTCCAGGTCCTTTAGATATCCTGTAAGCTGGATCTGACCTTGCCAAAATGTTAATTCCTTCCAGTCGTACGTTAGTAATTGTTCATTTAATATTAGAAACAAGTAGCTATGTTACTCCAAAGTTGAAACTGTTTTGCTTTAATTGTAATGGTTTTAGAAGTGAATTTAAAATGTTCAATCATTATTATTTTTTTTTTTTTAATCTCTGCTCTGAATAATCCCATTATTTAGGTTGCTAAAGGGAATGTTTTAACACTACCTCATAAAACAGTAGTGGAAAAAAGAACCTGTCATCAAATCAGAGTCAAGACTATATTCTGTAGAACTCAGTACAGTCTAATAATCTCTCCATCTGAAATGCAGGGTACTCTCTGAAGAACTCGTAACATGGAAGAGAAAGACGGTGTTCCGAGTTTTGGGACAAGTATATTTAATAAGATTATCTCCGAAATTTAGTCCAGTTGGTCGAGCTGTCCTATAAAGGAGAATGGCAGAGTCACATACTGGGACAGGCTACATAGTCCCATGAAGATCATATCCTAACTTTTAACCACATCACGACAGCTCATTTCATTGTCTCAAGTCCATAGCAAGCCTCCAAGCAGACAGTACCTGTGATGTCACTTTACAAACGTTCCTTGGAATATCACAACGAATACACAATATATTGTTGTTAATAATAATAATAATAATAATAATAATAATAATAATAATAATAATAATAATTGTACCGGGCGGTACACATCCACGACGCAAGTTCAAATCTTGCGCCAATTGAAACTCCTCTACAGGAGAAGCTCGGAACTTTACAACTGAACTAGTTCTACGGTTTATCAGAAGATGTCACTGAGTGTTTGTGATTTACTTTTGTTTTTCATGGATCAAGAAGTGTGGACATTCTCTAACAGATGTCTCTACAAAAAACTATGGTTATACACTCTGGTGTAATGGAATGAACTTTCCTAAAGAAATTTAGTATTCATAAGTTTTGTTTTTACTATATTTTGTTCTGTTATCTTTGGGTTGGCAACATTAATCCTTTCTATCCGCCTGTTTTGAATTTAGCCAATCCCAAATTTCTAATTTATTTCCAACCAATCATGTATGTCTTCTTCAACATAGATATGTTGCTCTAAGCTATCCAATAAAAGCGAGAGGGTGTTTCTACTCATTCCTGAAAGGTCTCAAATTTTCCACGAGGGTATAAAACTGCTGTTTTTCCTTGTCTCGGGGCCACTAGTATAACATCTAACTCAGTGTGTGAATATGTAGCAGGGGGCGGGAAGCGCCTCTTTCTTCAAGCAGCAGCTCTTCAACAAGGTAATGGCCTTTTAAGATCTTCATTTCTTGCTAGCTCAGCAGTTCAACTCTCAGGGAGGGTTCGAAACCTTTAATACGTAACCCATCTCTTTAAAATGTAAATTCCTTTCAGTCTATGTAAAAACTACAAATATCTTTTACTGTAAAGCGGGGATAGAGACTGCCTTACCCTCTCGAGCTCCCCTTCATCTTGAAATTAAGGTGACCACGTTTTCGTAACCGTTTCTTCTCTTCCTTAATGTGTTAAAGTTTTTTCATACGGGTCACCTCTCTAGCTTGGGATTAGCCCCTGTATTATCGGCCTAGCGCCACATAGGTTTTAAAACAAAAACTTTAGTGTAGGAGTGCAAGTACTCACCTCCATCCTTTTGTTTTGGGCCATTTAAATTAACCTAGTTTTGCACACTAAGGCCCAGTAGATTGGGTACAAGTTGCCCCTGTTGATTTATAAGTTTGTCTTAAGGGCAGTTGAGTGTAAGGTCTGCTTATGGCCTCCTGATATGCTTGAACTATTGAGAGCAGGTCTGCTCTTTCCTAAATTTGATTCCTGTGCGCCTCTAGGAGGCTTAACATTGTAGTTAGGAGCAAGTGCTCCTTGGCATGATGGGGTTTTCTGCCCCTTTGTTTAATTCTGTACCTTGGTAAAGTTGGGCTAATAGCTCAAGGATTGTCATTGTGGGGCTCGAAGCCCAGATCTTGTAATTACACCCTAACTCTTGTAATTTCTTTGTACCTGATTTTGGCTTGTTGTTGACTTATTAAGTTTTCAAATTCTATGTCACCACTGTTAAGTTTTGAAAATATAACCTTTGTTGAAATTTTAATTCATTTTTTGAACTCGTAGTTAGACCCATTCCAGCCCGCACCTTCTTTCACCTCTGCTGATCCATCAAAACTCTGTAATAATAATAATAATAATAATAATAATAATAATAATAATAATAATAATAATAATAATAATAATAATAATAATAATAATAATAATAATAATAATAATAATAAACATTGAATAAACATGCTGGCTCATGTAAGTGGTCATCTCAGTGAGCGAGCCCAATGTGATTCGAAACACACACACACACACACACACACACCCCCCACAAAAAATCCTCACAGACTCTCCTCCGGCCTGAACCTGACCTTGAACATATCCAGAATGAAATGCTTCATTTGGCCTTTGGTGCACTCGACGTCATGTGCCATTAGAATACTGTGAAAATGTGATTCGTCAGACCACATTACGTTCCGCCAGTCAACTACTGCCATCGTTCGATGATTTCTAGCCCGCTGAAGACACGCAGCTTTATGTGCCTGTGTGAGCAATGGCCTCTTGCGGGGTCACTGACACCAAATGTTCATTGCATGCAGTTCCCGTCGCAATGTTCTCTAGCTAACAGGTTGGGATGGGCCTTCCTTCACTGCAGCAATTCCTGTCGGGTTTGGAAGCGATTTTGATTCACAATCCATGAAACACATCTCCAGACCCTCTCGGTCAGAATCTTTTTCCGATCACAATTCTGATGTTGTGTTTCGTGGCCACACGTAGTACACCACTGCTTGTAGACAAGTTGAATAGTCCTCTGCAGAACATCAACAAATCCAGCAACTTCACGCACTGTGAAGGCCATGGACACGGCGAAACATTATGGCCCCTTTTTGCCACTCTGTCAGATCCTTACATCTACCCATGTTGACGTACACTGTCCACCTGAAACATAAACATCTCACTGATCGCTGCTGCGTTATGCTCACACAGAGGCAGTGCGTGTACGGCTGAGCACAGGAGTGAATCACTGTACCATCTGTGTGTGCGCATTAGGGTGACTAATTTTTTGTCCGGTGAGCTCACAGCCTTACTTTACTCCATTTGTCACATTACAGAATCATAAAATTGAAAATATCTTCCAAAACACCAGAGAAAAGGCACCTGATGACTCTCAGGTGAGAGACGTGGTATTCACATGTTATATTCGTAATATATTTTATTATGAAAGTTCATGTTTGTTAATTCATTACTTGACAGAGCAAGTGCTAAGTCTACGTGTATCTTGTAATTTGAGAATAATTAAATAGACAAACATACTGATAGGTTAGTGCAGAAAGGAGCAATAGAAAAGGAGACTAGGACAAACATGTAAACATAACAGGACAAGGACGATATCCGTATCATCAACCACTGCCGTTTTTCGGCTCTATGCTCATCAATCTCAGCTTCCAGATCCATTTCTTCTCAGCCCCCAACGAGCTCATATCTGCTCTCCAGCATCATCAGGAAGGTGGACATCAACACTTATTTTAACAGATCTCAAATCTTGAGAGGAAAGTGAAAGATAAGAAGAAAGCAGGATAAAAAACAGGAAAAAGAGACTAATAAAAATGAATAGAGGACGTAAGAGAGTTGGAACACAAGACAAACACAAAAGGAGCCCAATTATGTGTTTCCATTCCTGTCTTTCTATACATGGCTTGTTATGGATAAATATGCCTCTTAAATGCTGCAAGTACTGCAGTTATAGAAAGGTGGGTGTAAGTCCCATTCAATGGTGATCACATAAACAGTTTTAGTTGTTCTTAAATACAAGGAATATGGTATCACAAGAGCCTCCGTGGCTCAGACGGCAGCGCGTCGGCCTCTCACCGCTGGATACCGTGGTTCAAATCCCGGTCATTCCATGTGAGATTTGTGCTGGACAAAGCGGAGGCGGGACAGGTTTTTCTCCGGGTACTCCGGTTTTCCCTGTCAACTTTCATTCCAGCAACACTCTCCATTCTCATTTCGTAGCATCTATCATTCATTAATATATATATCACTTTGGGAGTGGCGACCCCATCGTAATAATAGCCTATATATGATTCATTCATAACATCCCTGACCTGGTCACTGACTGGAAAACAGGTTGTAGGTTTTCATTTTTCATTTTCATTTTCATGGTATCACAAATGGTAATTCAAAGATGAAAATGAAATTGTAAAGGAAAGTAAAAAACCATACAAGACTGGAGACACCAAATGTACACATGCAAAAGACCAAAATGATGGTAATTGGTACAGGTGGCAAATTAACTGAAATGAATATCTCCAGTTCCAGTTTCAGAAATGTTATATCTGGATGCCATTTTAACTAGAAGTAACAGCTGTGAAGTAAAGATCAGGAGAAACATCGTCATGGCCAAGAACACAATGTCTCAACTACTGTAATGCATATTGGAAAGGATCACTCCATTTTGGTCAAGCTAAAGATGAGGCTTGTTCAAATTCTGGTTTTCTCTGTCTTCCTTTAGAGAGTAGAAATGGTTTGCATTTCTTGGACAGCATTTCACATCCAATAGTCCATTCTGAGGGAACTGAGCATCAGTATCAGGAAGGTCCTAGCAAAGAATTTCCTAGTTGAAAACATATAAGCTCTTTAGGCTTTTTTAATCATGAAACTACCCGTGTTCCGCCCCAGTGTAGCCGTGGGTGAAATGCTGGTAATTTCATAATTGAAAAAGCCTAAAGAGCTTAAATGTTTTCAACATTTGCAATCGATGAAATGAAATTATGGTTTCCTGCTACGAACCTTATATTTGATAATTTCCTAATTATTTAGTCATATCATGTGACAGAGAGAAGGCAGCCTTGAAAAGTACATACTTTTAGGAAATGTGCCTGGAATGAGGGAGTGTGGATGAACTACTGTCCTACACTCTGAACAAACTGTACAAAACATGTAACCAAGACATCCCTCAAACAAGCAACCCATTTGGCAGAAAATTGCAGACAGTGGAAACAGAGTAATATCCTCCAACAACATGATCCTCAGGATTGAAGGAACAATAAGAAGAGTAAAGCATATCCTTGATACAGGAAAAGTAATAGTACAAAATAAGTATTAAATGTCTATTATACAACTGGTATGAAAATCAGTGTGGAGAAGAGCAAAACAGTGGTGATAACGAGAGGAGAAAGGGAAGGAAAAGGAATCGTTAGTATCAGGGGCAAAACCTTGAGGTTGTTGAATACTTCAAATATTTGGGAAGATGGAAAGTTGGATAAGGAGATCACCAGAAGAGTACAAGCAGGAAGTACACTCTACCAGAATGTAAGGAACCTGGTGTGGAACAGAGAAGTTCCTATGAAATGTAAAGAGATAATGTACAAGATGTACTATACTCCTATATTAACGTGTGCATCAGAGACTTGGACTCGGGCAGCACGAAATGAGAGTAAAATTCAGGCCAGTGAGATGAAGCTCCTAAGGAGTATGGTAGGGAAGACGAAGAAGAGATAGAGTACGAAATGTTGAGGTCAGAAAATATATAGGGGTAGAAAAAAAATGTGTGATAGTATGGAGAAGAATAAATTGAGATGGTTTGGACATGTTATGAGGATGGAGGAGGGAAGGATACCAAAAGAAATGTTGGAGGCTAAGACAGAAGGAAAGAGAGCAAGAGGGAGGCCTAGAGCAAGATGGATGGACTCTGTCAAGAACAGCATAAGAAAAAGAAGACTGGACTGGAATACAATTATTGAAGAGGAGTGGTGGAAGGAGAGGCAACGGTGGAGAAGTGCCATCAATAAGGGGAAATGAAAATGATGATGATGATGATGATAACTGATTCTGACTTTGATAGACCACTATATTAACCCATTGAGCCCTGCATATATGTTGGACTGAAACTGCATTGGCGCTGGGATTATTTTGGAGGAAATATAGTGTCGCTTCATATCGTGAGAAATTTCTTACTTACAAGACCATTAAAGATTTAAATATACATGAAAACAAAAGGCTTTCATACCACAAACTGCAGAACAAGGAATACAGTAAAACATTTAATTTTATTAGCATCACAGGTCCGTACTCAGTCCGCGTGCTGAGCTATAACACAGCCTTCTCTTTGCATTTCCTCTTCGATTTCCACATCTTCAGGAGCATTGCTCACACTAGTACTAATATTACTACTAATTTCACTGAAAAAATTACATTCCTAATCATCAATACTTCCTAAAAGGGGTTATATATCAGTAAATATCAGTTCTATACTGGCAGCCATCTTGTTTACAAGCGAATCTCGAAGTCGAGAGATAGCCCACTTCAAACTAATATTACCAAGCACAATACCGATATATATTAGCAAAGAGCATATAACATTGCAAAGAAAGAGTCCCTACACAAATCACAAATGCAACCCACTCTGCCATCTCTTGAGGAAAAGTTGAATTACGTAGTAAAATGAGACAACGGAACAGTTCCGTGGTCTGGCATTTGGTCCACTGAGACGAAGCACGGAACGGTTCCGTGGCTCGGGCCCAATGAGTTAATGTGCTACAAGCAGAAGCAAATACAATTTGTTGATGGACCACACACTGGAAGTCACTGAAAAGAGACCCCATGGACGACCTAAGTAACAATGACCCAATTCACTACACAGTAATATAAAGAGCATAAATCTGCTCCTGACACGACCAAAAAAATTGAGACAGTGGAGCCACAGAGTACACCTTACCTTTAGGCAGGACAAACACTGATGGAGAGGAAGAATCTTTTGGATTTACTGTATGTCAAGAGAAATAACGTTAACTATCTGAGGCACAATATCTATTGGAAAGGGAGAAAACAATTACATAAACGAACATCGATGACAGAAACTTAGGAAGAAGGGTAGAACTCACACAGAGGATGAACATAATAACAAGCTATGTAGGCATGAGTAACAGAAAGAAAGGACAAAGACAAACTCTACAGTTTCAACCATTAACATCTGCATAGGTGGAATTTCCCCTTCATTAATCTCAGTTGCTCTAGGTTCATTTCTTTCAGCCTCTGGCAAACTCCTTTTGTTTTCGAAATCAACTTTCAACTGACGCGAAATTGGGAGGTTGTGGGTTCGGACCCCACTGGTGTCCGGTTGGGCATTTTTGTTCTGTACCTAACATCTCTTCAACACGTACTAAATGTACGTAACATGACCTAATAGACTGAAAGTCGATTTTGATTACAATGCGGTCGTGAAAATTCAATATTCATTCCTTCTGTTTCCTCACTTCATCTTGGGAGCGAGTCAGCATCCACATTCATTGACAGGGTTATTCCTGAAGTCTTTATTCTTGATGTGGACTGTGACCATTCAGTGAATGAAAAGGTAGGGTTTGTTCTTGACCTTGTATAAAGTCATGTCCATGCCTTTACCTTCTGTGGCTGCCTCTTTGAATTAACATTACAATACTAAAATATAAGCACCAGGCATGTTAATCATTCAAAATGTCTTCCACCAGCCCCAATACAGGCATGCCACAATAGACTGCCAGATGCATTCAGACACACCCACAGTGTTCCTGACTGTGTCACAAGCAATCACCATTTTTGCCAATAGGACCTGCTCAGATAATATTCCAGCTTATATTCCAATCACTTGCTCTTCCATAAATTAAGTACATATCAGCAAGTTCCCTCAACACAAATCTTTCCATCATAAAATGAAACTAGAGAAATCAAAATGCATTGTCCTACAGCTGAAAGGAGTACATCTACTTGGGAAAGAAAGGATAGAACCTAGAAATCAAGTGTTTAGCTTTTGCAGATGACCTTGCCACCTTAGCCAAACCTGAGAAGATGCTCTAAAAAAAAGATGGAGGAGGTCCTGAATGAAATTTCCGAAAAAGCGGGTCTTAAAGTCTCTTCTGAAAAGGTTGAATATATGGAAACACAAACACTCAAACGAGAGAGATATATGGATGTAAAACATGGCAAGATTAAAAGTACAGACAAGTTCAAATACCTGGGTGAATGGATCCAACTCAACGAACTGGATACAGAGGCAAACAAGGCAACAGCCAGAAAATTAGATCTGGCCTACAAGCTAACACAGAACAGGTATAACAAACAGGCAATATCCAACACGGCCAAAATCTGACATCATAACTCTGTAATAAAACCGGAAGGATTGTATGCTTCAGAGTGCCTTATTTTAAACTAAAAAGGGCGGCTGCAAGTACTTGAGAAGAAGGCAAGAAAGATTCTAAGGAAAATTTTGGACCCACAGAAGACTACCGATGGGACTTGGGAAAAAAGTAGAAATGAGGAGCTCTACAAGTACACCGAAAAGATCACGGACACAGTGCGGAAACAAAGGTTGAAATTCTACATACACCTAGTGAGAACGGTTGACAAATATACATTATGGGGTTAAAAGCCACCTCCAAGTGGGTAGAAGAGGTCAAGAAGGATGCAGAAGAAGGTGGAATTACACTAGAAATGATCCACAACAGAAGAGAATTCAGAAGAAGAGTCAACAGTCGAAAATCATTTGAAGAGAAACCACTAAAAAAAAAAAAAAAAAAAAAAAAAAAAAAGACCCAGACGGATCATTTACGAAGAGGAGAGAAACATGAGAAGCGAAGCGTGAAGAGGTTCTGGAAAGAGATGAGAAGAAAGGCCAAGAAGCCTTTAAGTTCTATGCAATCCATAGTTGGCCAAATTTGGAAAAATATTTATGAACTTTACCATGACAACATTAAGGCCCACACTGAAGAAAAACTACATAAACTGATTTGTTTTAGCTCCCATTTACTTTCTCCTCTTAATAAGATATGTGATTTAGAATTATATTACAGGAAGCAATAATATGAAGACTTCTAACTACCAAGCTACCTGAACATGAGTCCCTCTATGAAAATTGTTCATAGTGACCCCTTTCACTGTCACAGGTACACCCCATATAATATACTGTATATCCCTATGACCCAGCTTCCCATCTGTAATAATGGATATAAATCTGAATTCAGTCAACAACGCCAGTCACATACTAATTTAAACTATAAACTGTAAACTACCTGATTTCCATTTTTCTTCTTTCAGGGTCTTGGGCTTCACTTTTCTCTCACGTTTGAAGACAACTTTGTCCCACAGTTTCAACCAGTGCAATAACGATCGATTAACATTCTGAAATGAAGTACATTATTTTATACATTGTACAGTGAAATTAATTAATCATAGAACACAAAATAAAAATAATTATTAAGGAACTGCCAAAACCTTTTTTAACATCAGAATATAAAAAGCTAAAAGTAATTTATGAAGGCAGATCGGAAAGTAACACACAACATTTCTTTGTACGAAAAACTATTTGAGTCTGGATATCCAAAGCTGATAGATAGTTTGAATCTTGTGCTACAGACAGGTGCTGCCCTAGAGGAGCAAATGGTAACTAGTGAGCTAGCATTGTTCATATATGAGGAATAGCAAGGCATAGTGTGCTTTTTGTGGACAAACGGAAAAACACTGAATGAAATTCACAGACATATCTCAGAAATGTATAGTGCTGATGGCCTGGATCATAACAACATTTCCATATGGTACAGATTCTTATAAGAAGGCAGAATAAATGTTGTCGATGAACCATTCTCTGACCAACCTGTGACTGTTTCAACACCCCCCACCACGAGGCACTGAGCCAGCAATTCGAAACAATTGGCAGGTACTTTTGGGCACCTTGGCATAACAATTCAACATTTCCTTCAGTACAGTATACAATATTGTGCATGATGGATTAGAATTTCATAAAGTCACTGTGCACTAGGTGTCCAAGGACCTGTCAGAAAGGCCAAAGAATGATGCATTACGCTGATGAAGTAATGACTAGGACTCAGAAGTTGAGGAAAAATCCTTTTTTTTCTTTTTTTTTTTTTTTTCGAGTGGCTGAAGTGGCTGAAATATGTTAATTCTGGGTAACTGTAGGCCAGAAAATTGTGTTTTTATTAGCCCTTTATTGCCCATTTCAGCATTTTTGGTTTATTGGTCCTTTTTCAGGATTTTTTAAAGTCTTAACAGCCTTTTTTTTCCAACTTCAACTTCTTTGGACTCCACGCCTCCAAGGGCCCTCATATCCTGTACGGAAACAAATTTGCTTTTTGTCAATAAATTGAGAAAATAGCCAGGACGAATAAAAGGAAGAAGAGGTGTCACTGTCTCTGACTATGATCAGAAGGGAAAATATGAACTGTTACACTTTAATGTACTGTGGATAGGAACTTCAAGAGAGGAGCCAGCTTGTGCATTTCTGTTATGGAAGTTTAGAGAAAATATAATACGTTAGCAAGTGCTTAGGCTTTTACAGCCATCACTCAATGAATTAACTGTAAAAGAAATAATTTTCCGGGCTTGTAAGCCATGCTCGCACTGGGTTAGTAGCTCCCAATATTTCACCAGAAACTGTGCCCGGCATTTTCAAGGGGTTTGCTTTTTCTGAAGGTCAGTAGTCAGTCAATAGCTGATTTATTAATATTAAAATATTATAACCGAGTCAGGTATCATCCAAGAGTGTGTCCGACATATGAGTACCATGATACGAGTATCATAGTGTAGGTTATAAATTAATTTGATACATGACACCGGTGCTCACAAACATTTCAAGTTTTGTCCTTTTGTTCCATTAGGAGAGACGTGCACAAAATCCTTCAAAACTATGAAAGAAGATGATGATGATGATGATGATGATGATGATGATGATGATGATGATGATGATGATGATTGAAATTGCTAGCCTATTATGTTGGGAATCTAGTCCCAAAAGAATTTGGCTGAATTCAGGACCTTGCACTAAATTCCTAATACTGCATGTCAGATGCCATGCCCCCTTTTTTCATGCAATGCTATTTTTTATCTTTGCTGAACTCTTTATGTCTGTTTAGTCAGGTGGTTGTCAATATCATACTTAGGAGTAAGAAAGAAGGCTGTGAAGCATCACTTCAAGTTGGTCAAACATGGCAATTACCACAGAAGTTTGTTTTGGTTTGAGAGATACAGTGCGCGGTTGCATGTTGTGAAATTCGATTGCCATTTCCTGGACTTCCATCTTTTACATGACAAATGTACCTTTTTCTCTTGAACCACTAAAGATATCAACCTGAAACTTGATAAGAGAGGTAGGCTAAACACTGCCACACATTTTTCCTGCACGGGAATTACAAAATAAGTAATTTCATGGACTTCAGAGTTTTATATACCGTATATGTATTTTTTTCAAACTTTTAACATTGAAAACATTTATTTAAAAAAAATGAAATAGGCATGAAATTTTAAAATGACTGCAGGCATTAAATCATAAAGATCTTAGGAAAAATTATATGTCGAGGACCTCAACACTGCTGGAGAAAAGGTACATCAATATGATCAAAATTCATATTTGATAAAATTTCCTTCAAAAACATTTTATCTAAATTAAATTATTAATGGTTAAAGCCAGGAACAATGTATTTTACAACAGTGTGCAAAGTTACATGATTCTAACTCAAATAGTGTCCAAGTAACAAAGAATTTGGAATATCAATGAAATTTTTTTTCAGGTTTCCCTGTAGAGGGTGAGCACCCCTATGGATTACAGGTTTTTTATTTTGTAGGTGGTGATATATGTCTAAGTCATGCCTGATGAGTCCACTTACTCCCTCGTAATGAGCACAACCCCACACAAGAAAATCAATGAGAGACATTCAGCATGATTTCTCTGTAAGGTTTCAAAATCCTTCCTCACCAAAACCAACAATTTTAGAATGGGAGAAAAAGATCTTTGTAAGTGGTTGCATAAAAGATAAATCCTGCTCAGGATAACCATGAACGTGACAAGAAACATGTTTGGAGGCTGCAGTATCTGTCAAACATTCGCCAAAGAAGTTCATTCGTAAGATCTGGGACTGCTTCGGTTATATATGGTTTCAGCAGGATGGAGCACCAACCTATTATGCTATTGCCATCAGAGAACATCTCAATGAGGTATTTTATGATCAACGGAATGGACGTGGTTCTGGCCTTCTCCCTGCACCTCTGGAGTTGCCACCCCGAAGTCCTGATCTGTCACTGTGCAGCAATGGATGATGGGGTTATATTAAACAGTATGTTGCTAGCACACATTACGGGAACGATGATGGAGTTAAGGTTGTAGTTCAACACACATTTACTGCCATCACTCAAGCAATTTTGAGAAGATTATCACATTCTACATAGAGGAGATTGATGGCGTACACACAGAAATTCTGGAATAAGTCATTATATTAATTAATGGCGTATGGCCTCCAGAGAGGCCTGATGCAGGTCTTTTTCTAGTAGACGGCCTATTAGGCGATCTGCATTCTGTGAAGACGAGGGCCCTACCTAGGACGATTTCTAATGTTGAATACGCCACACACATACCCAGCCCCCGAGCCATTGGAATTAACCAATTAAGGTTAATCGAAGCGGCTGGGAATCGAATCCGGGACCCTCTGAACCGAAAGCCAGTACGCTGACCATCGAGCCAACGAGTCGGACAGTCATTATATTAAGACTGTACATGAATACAAGGACAATAGATAAGGGTAATGGGACTTTGAGATATACTGTGTCTATTTCATTCTTTTTCCAAATGTTGAGAAAGTGTATCATTTGATGTAGGCGTTGGGAGTCTCTGGTTTAAATAATGCTATTGTTTTTATGTCGAAATAACTACTGTTATGAGTCTTTAGTATGTGGTAGCCTCACATACAAAGTTTAACAGTAGATTAGCATAGGTGAATTCATTTTTAAAGAGTTCAAAAATTACCCCTTTAAGAGTCAAATAGGTGTCTGAAAATAAGTTACAGAAAATTTATGGGCATAATAAACACAATAATATAAGAGAGTATCCGTCATCCATTTTTTCCTACACCCTTTAGTTAATTGCCACAGTAAGGTTCATATCTCTTACATCCTGCGACGTAGTGCACTGAATTCTCAACAGAATATTAGCAATAAAGAGTATTAATATTAGCATTCAAAACTCTCAAAGAAAATGCATGGGGTATGCAGAAATAATCAGAATCTCTTCTAGCGAATGGAGTACAGACATAAGTGCATCACTAAGGAACACATGGTATCAGCTGTTTACATGCGCTGCACAGTTGGCAAGCAATACAGTAGTGTGCATTGCGTGACTCAACACATGTAGGGAAGTGGAGTGGCAGAGCGGGGCATCGCAAAAGATAAATTTAAAGCATCAGTTCCTGTAAGTTTTCATGTTTGTGCCCTGTGCCCTGTGGAAGACACTTACAAAAATGAAATAAAGACCTATCTGTGTCGGCATGACGTAAAGCAACTAGCCAAAAATGTTGAGTAGTGGACTTTTTGTTCACATTGTAGAATTTTTAGATCTTGATCTATTGTGGTATAATTGTGATTATAGTATTTGTGATGCTTGCACATGGCAGAGAAACAATTATATTTTAAAGCATTGCAATGTTCTGTATATCTTATGAGGAAGTTCCTATCACTTTGTCTAACGTAACTT
This sequence comes from Anabrus simplex, assembly GCF_040414725.1. Lineage (NCBI taxonomy): Eukaryota > Metazoa > Arthropoda > Insecta > Orthoptera > Tettigoniidae > Anabrus > Anabrus simplex. The sequence goes on from NC_090265.1 coordinate 852,833,002, forward strand.
GACTGCATCCCTGACATTCCAGTTTATATATCCCAGAATTTATGTATTTACTGCTAGTATTTACTGTGTGAGAGTTAAATAATATTCTTTCATTAGTGTTGCTGGTTTTGAAAGCAATTTTTAGGTTCTGTTTCCTTAGGTTGTTGGTGATTGTGTCTATATTATTATTGCCAAATGAGAATGTGGCACATTTTTCTTTAGTTTTTGACTCTTTCCTTAAAGTAGTTGTGGGGTCGTTAGTATGTTTATTGATTAGCTTATTTATAAATTTTGTGCTGAATCCGTTGCTCAAAGCTATTTTGCGGATGGTCCTGATTTCTTTTCTCAAATTTTTCTTTGAAAGCGGGATTTTTAAAGTTCTTTCTAACATGCTATTGTAGGCAGCTTTTTTGTGAGTTTCAGAATGTACTGAATTTTGTTTGTGTTAGTAGTGTAAGTTGGTTTCCAGTAAAAAATGCCAGGCAATTATTCTTATGACTTGATAGTGTTATGTCTAAATAATTCAGCGAGTTATTGTTCTCCATTTCCGCAGTGACTTTAATAATCTGATCTAAACTGTTGAGTAGTTCCAAAATTTCCTTTCCTTCGTTAACGCTGCTATCTATGATGGCTAGCACATCGTCCACGTAGCGTGTCCAATATTTTATAGCTTTGATCTTATCTATGATGTTTGTGTGTTCTAAGTGGTCCATATATATGTTTGCCAAAATACTGTAACAGAACAAGGTATATTGAAATGAAGGAAAATTACACAATTCATAGTTTCGATATTAAAGACATGTATTCCAACATCCCCATCTCTAAAACAATAAATATTGTTAGAAGGAATTTAACAGAACATAGCAGTTTAAGTAAAATAGAGATTGAAGATTTATCAAATTGTTACCAAACACAATAGAGAACAATTATTATTTCGGATTTAACAACAAAATATACAAACAGAAGAAGGGGATGGCTATGGGTTTCCTGGCGTCGAGTATTCTGGTGAATATTTATATGGACTATTTGGAATCAAATAAAATAATTGAGAAAATTAAAGGATTAATCAAATGGTTGAGATATGTAGATGACATTTTCATAATTATAGATGAAATAGAAATAGGTCCATTAGAAGTTTTAAGCAGGGGCGTATATAAGGGGGGCGAGGCAGGGGACCTTGGCACCCCCGAAATAGTGAATATAAAGAAAAAATAAGTACCGTAATCTGAAGTATTTTAATGAATCATGCGCGAAGGCATCGCCTACTTTTCCCTGTAGGTGAGGGGAGTGGGGTGGAAGTGGTGTGAAGTTCGTGGCAGTGATCACTGAACACCGGAAGCTCCCGCTCCCGCCCGGCTATCTGCGCGTGCGCGGACAACTGAACTACACCAGTCACCGCCAGAGGCCAGCACAACAACCGGGCGCCAGAGGTGTGATGAACAGTTCAGTGGCAATCATTGGTTGTTGTTTACGTTTGTTCGACATCCATTGTACTGAAGTATGGTGCTGTTTTAAGTGTTAATGTTTACGTACTTTACTGAAGTTTACTGAAGTTGGCCGTAGGTGAACCACAATCGTAATGAAGAGGCAAGCTTCCATTCAAAACTTTTTCGCCAACCAGTGTCAATAAGCCTGTTGGCGATAGTCCTGAAGTCGGTAGTGTTACGAATGGACAAAGAGCAAATGGGCGCGATGGCGACAATGCTGAAGTTGGCTGCGTTGGTAGAACTGCTTCTTGTGATGTCGCTACTTTGAGCTCAATTAATGTAGTTCCGGTTATGGAGGATAGTAGGCCTAACCAAGTAAGGAAAAATATCTATGATATTGGAAACTATTATCAAAACAATTCCGTTCAGTCTTTCACAAACGGAAAAAAAAAGTTATGTTAGAAAATGTTTGGAAACTCCAGCCTGGATACAAATTTCCCTCCATTACTAGTTCAGATCATACTAGATCTTTTCAAATGAAGTGGCTAGAAGAATTTACATGGTTAGCTTATTCAGAGGAAAAATCTGGATGTTTTTGCAAGTACTGCGTGTTATTTTCCCATACCGAAAATGTAGGGAAAGGAAATCACCAAGTAGCAGGGGCGTTGGTCACTCAGGCTTTTACCAATCTTAAAAAAACCAGGGAAATGTTTAGCAAACATGAAAACTTATCCTATCACAAGAAATATGTTTTGATCGCTGAAAATACAAAAGATATAGTTAAGAAAAAGTCTGAAAGTGTTATCAATCAAGTAAATGCCCAAAGAAGGCAGGATATTGAGAATAATAGAAAACGGCTAATCCCTATAATACAAACAGTACGACTTTGCGGGAGGCAGCAAATAGCTCTAAGGGGTCATCGTGACTGGATGAATAAGCCTTGAAGAACCGGACCAAAATAATGGAAATTTTCGATCTTTATTGAGATACAGAGCCAACAGTGGAGATAATATTCTTAAAGACCAATTAACGACCAGTGGTGGGAAGACGATGTACACAAGTTCTTTCATTCAAAACGAACTTATTAACACATTCGGTCACTTAATCCAATAAAAAATTGTAGAAAATGTCAGAAAGTCTGTTTTTATTCCATTTTAGCAGATGAAACCACTGAAATCAGCCAAATCGAACAGTTTTCTCTCTGTGTACATTATGTAGAGGACCAAACTTTCTAAATCACAGAAGATTTTCTGACATTCGTCCCTGTTTATGACGTCACTGGAGCAGGTTTGGCCAACACAATATTGGAGACCTTGTCAACATTAGGGCTTGACCTAAACAAAATGAGAGACCAAGGGTACGATGGTGCTGCCACGATGAGCGGGAAATTCAGAGGCGTTCAAGCTTCCAACAGAGAAAAGCTACCGTTGGCCCTGTATACACATTGTTCTTCACATACTCTAAATTTATGTTTGTCAGATGCGAGCAAAATACCTTCTATCAGAAACTGTATGGGTGTCATAAAAGAAGTCTGTGGATTCTTTCATATGTCAGCCAAAAGAACTGAAATATTGAAATCAGTGAAATTTGAATGTTGTCCAGAACAAAAGAAAAAGAAACTTATTTCACTGTGTGAAACCCTATGGGTAGAAAGGCACAACTCAGTAATTTTATTTAAAGACATTTTTGAGCATATCTTTCTCTCCCTTTGCAATATAGAAGAGGAATTAAGTGATTCAGCATCTAAGGCTCACACTCTTAAGGAGTGCTATTAGTCAATTTGCATTTCTTGTTAATCTTTTTGTTTTGAGCTGGATGCTATCAACCACGCATAACTTATCTGAGCAGTTTGAAAACAAAAATATAGATCTTCCTCAGGCCATGACTAACGTCACGAGTGTCTTACACCTCCTATCGAAGGAGAGGGCAAATGCTGATGACTCATTTAAAGCCTTGTATAATCAAGTAAAGTCATTCGCTGCCAAACTTGACATTAAAGAAGAGATTCCAAGAATTTGCCGCCTTCAAACAGCACGTAGAAATGTCCCTTACACCACAGAAGAAGAATACTATCGAGCAGCTGTTTATGTGCCATACCTGGACGATTTTTGTAACTCGCTAAAAGAACGCTTTGAATCTTACAAGGGAGCAGTTGCATCCTTACAAAACATCCTTCCACAATTGTGCATCATAACAGATTTCAGTTCACTGGAGGCTGCTTTTAGTTTCTACGAAGAAGATATGTCACATAAAGAGATTGTGCAAAGTGAGTTTATGTTGTGGAAAGAAAAGTGGAGTCAGGAAAATCCTTCAAATCTTCCAAAAACGGCTGTAAGTTCTCTAGAAAAATGTGACAAGACTTTCTTCCCCAACATTTATACCCTTCTCAAATTACCCGCAGTTCTTCCTGTTTCTGTCGCAACTGTAGAAAGAACTTTCTCTAGCCTAAGGAGACTGAAGACTTACTTAAGGAACAGCACATCTGAAAGTAGGCTTAACAGCTTACTTTACTCTCTATCCACAGAGACATTATAGTTAGTGACGAAGAAGTTCTTGATAAGTTTGCAAGTGTACCAAGAAACTTGGACTTCATTTTGTAACCATTGGTGTACTGTATGTATGTATGTATGTATGTATGTATGTATGTATGTATGTATGTATGTATGTATGTATGTATGTATGTATGAATCAGCCCAAATCAATGTTTCCTTTCTAAAGTGTTTGAAAACGTCTGACCTCTTAAATTTACTTAACCTAACCTTACATTAATCTTGCCCCCCCCCCCCCCAAAATATATTCTATATTCGCCCCTGTTAAGAAGGGTGAATGAAATAGATGTAGATATCAAATTTACAATGGAATCAGAGGAAGGAGGATCACTGAACTACTTATACGTCAAAATAACAAGAAATGGTAGGGAATTAGAGTACCAGATTTTTAGAAAAGAAACGACCACTAGTACTATTATTAGGAAGGACTCCAACCATCCAGGGCAGCAGAAAAAGGCAACATTTTACAGTATGATCAGCACTTAAAATTCGAAAAAGAAATGAATACTATATATGAGATCACGAAGAGAAATAGATATACAAGAAATATCTAGATAAAATAAAGAGCAAGTTAATAAGTAAACAGAGATCAACTTTGGAAAAAGAAAAGCAAGAAAGGTAATAACATTTCACAACAGACACTCATACAGAATTAAAAAGATTTTTAGCAAAAAGGTCACTGACACTGCATTTAAGACAAACAACAATAATAAGAGAATTTTATTCAATTCACATAAGGTGGTCCAGTAGATTCAATAAATCAGAAGTGTATTGCATCAAATGCCAAAGTTGTGGAAAGAAATATATTGGACAATCAGGGAGAAGTTCAGAGACGAGATACAAGGAGCACGTGAATGCAGTAAGACACAAAAGGTTCTCAGCAATGGGTGAACACATGGAAGAGTACAATCATAATTTTACAGAAACAGATAAAGATATGGAAATACTGCACACGACAACGAAAGGAAAATTAATGGAGGCTCTAGAGAAAATAAGTATATACACTGACTGACAGAGCAAATGCAACACCAAGAAGGAGTGGTTCGAAAGGGATGAAAGTTGGGGAAAAAACAGAGACGGCACGGACGAATAATTGATGTTTATTTCAAACCGATATGCAGGTTACACAATGTACACGGCATTGACTCAGTAGGATGTAGGACCACCGCGAGCGGTGATGCACGCAGAAACACGTCGAGGTACAGAGTCAATAAGAGTGCGGATGGTGTCCTGAGGGATGGTTCTCCATTCTCTGTCAACCATTTGCCACAGTTGGTCATCCGTACGAGGCTGGGGCAGAGTTTGCAAATGGCGTCCAATGAGATCCCACACGTGTTCGATTGGTGAGAGATCCGGAGAGTACGCTGGCCACGGAAGCATCTGTACACCTCGTAGAGCCTGTTGGGAGAAGCGAACAGTGTGTGGGCGGGCATTATCCTGCTGAAACAGAGCATTGGGCAGCCCCTGAAGGTACGGGAGTGCCACCGGCCGCCGCACATGCTGCACGTAGCGGTGGGCATTTAACGTGCCTTGAATACGCACTAGAGGTGACGTGGAATCATACGCAATAGCGCCCCAAACCATGATGCCGCGTTGTCTAGCGGTAGGGCGCTCCACAGTTACTGCCGGATTTGACCTTTCTCCACGCCGACGCCACACGGGTCTGCGGTGACTATCACTGACAGAACAGAAGCGTGACTCATCGGAGAACACGACGTTCCGCCATTCCCTCATCCAAGTCGCTCTAGCCCGGCACCATGCCAGGCGTGCACGTCTATGCTGTGGAGTCAATGGTAGTCTTCTGAGCGGACGCCGGGAGTGCAGGCCTCCTTCAACCAATCGACGGGAAATTGTTCTGGTCGATATTGGAACAGCCAGGGTGTCTTGCACATGCTGAAGAATGGCGGTTGACGTGGCGTGCGGGGCTGCCACCGTTTGGCGGCGGATGCGCCGATCCTCGCGTGCTGACGTCACTCGGGCTGCGCCTGGACCCCTCGCACGTGCCGCATGTCCCTGCGCCAACCATCTTCGCCACAGGCGCTGCACCGTGGACACATCCCTATGGGTATCGGCTGCGATTTGACGAAGCGACCAACCTGCCCTTCTCAGCCCGATCTCCATACCCCTCGTAAAGTCGTCTGTCTGCTGAAAATGCCTCCGTTGACGGCGGCCTAACATTCTTAGCTATACACGTGTCCTGTGGCACACGACAACACGTTCTACAATGACTGTCGGCTGAGAAATCACGGTACGAAGTGGGCCATTCGCCAACGCCATGTCCCATTTATCGTTCGCTACGTGCGCAGCACAGCGGCACATTTCATATCATGAGCATACCTCAGTGACGTCAGTCTACCCTGCAATTGGCATAAAGTTCTGACCACTCCTTCTTGGTGTTGCATTTGCTCTGTCAGTCAGTGTATATTGACCAGAGACGCATAATGAAAGTAATTTAAATGAACTGCTGAATGAAGAAAATGTGATGTACAGATTAGCATACAATCATATAAGGAAGAAGGAGAGAAAGAGAGAACGGAAGAAATAGTTCTGGTTGTTGACAAGCTCCCTCTCCCTCCCCTACATTACGTAACCGGTAGCATAGCAACAAGTAGCAGCTCGCCTTGTAAGGTTATCGACAGCAACCAAAGGAGCAAAGACATGTTTGTCTGGTTCAGACTAGTATAATGTTATTTTAATTTGTAGATAAATTTGGTAACTGAAGTAAAAATAAAATTTCCCAATCATCTGAGTTGTCGTCTTTTTCGTAAAAAAGTCTCTAAAATTGGTTCGTTGGTTGTTTGTTTTAAAGGAATTTAACGGTTAAAATGGCTAGCATGGTCGGACGGAATTAACTCCTATGCACCCGTAAGCGGACTGATACGCGCTCGAGTGGCTGGGCCAGGACTCCACAAGCGGCCTGATACACTGGGGTGCAAGGTCGCATATTGGAGACGTTTGTGACATCTGTTGACTTTTTCCGGAAACATTTCTATTTGAAATCTGTTCTTGGTGTCTCAAAGTGTCACTAGAGTGCTCTGGTATGCTTCTTTGGCAAAGAGAATTGATTAAAATATTGATCGAGAAATCTGTATTCTGTTGTTGACAAGATGGCTGAGAAGGAAGTTGCTTGCTCATGCGATATGCTCAATAATAGCGAAATTCAAAGCATACTTGATGTTTTAGGCTTTGATTTCAGCAGTGATAGTGAAAAAGAAGTTATTAGTGATCCTGTGCATGAATGAACACGAAATGTATCACCAGAGATCTTTCGCGTAGTAATATCGTATCACTGCTAAAAGACACAGATACATGCCTTTACCCAATAAAGGTAAATATAGGCGTGGTTGAAAGCTGGATGGGTTACCATACCACCTCAATCACATATCTGTAACATACACTCCTGTGTCAGCCATACACTAAGCGAATATATAAATTTAACCATTTAAACTCATTAATACATAGCTTCTCACAAAAATTAGGGTGGAAGACTCGCTTGAGCACCATCCAACCCACATTAATAAACTACAATCATTTATTAAGAAATTCTCAATCGAAATTAAACTAAAGCAACATCCAGCATGGTCACCCAGTGGATGGGTGACCAACGACTAATAACTTTTATTACTAGCCATCCCTATTATTCGACAAATAGCTATCTCTCAACAACACTAATAATACCACACAACCATTAAAATTACCTTATAAAATATATTCACTAAACTGCTAGGTGAGGAGCGTAATAACGCACCGGTACTAGCAAACCGAAACAAACCCCTCTTCCCGTCGGGAGGGGGGGGCTTTTAATTTCAAATGGGTAATATCGTACGGCATGGAATGCCGAATGAACTTTCTCCCGCCCCTCAAGATCCGATTATGACTGCCAGATTTGAACCTATGATCTTGGTACCTGGATGTGAACATTTTACCACTGATCCTCAGACTGAGTAGTAATAATAATAATAATAATAATAATAATAATAATAATAATAATAATAATAATAATAATAATAATAATAATAATAATAATAATACACCGAGTGAGACATACAGCTGTAAGTTCGTATTTGAGAGATAGGTTTGAATCTTACCATTCGTTGCCTCGTGATTGGCTTGCCATTAGTTCCTTATTTCCAAATCAGGCAAATGTTAGGCTCATGCCGTATTGGTTACCTATTATTTCCTTATTTCAAAATCAGGCAAATTTTAAGCTCGTATAATTAAGGCCATACTGCACACTAAAGAAATTCCAATGTATAAGTTAATGAAAAAAATTTTCAAAGGGATTTTTTATGTGTTATATTTCTGTATTGTTCTGTTTGTGTGTCATGAGCAATAGGGTGGAATTTCTCAATAATATAAAACAGGTCCCATGAAAATACACGCAGTCGATTGCCTACTATACTGTTTTAACTGAAAGCTTGCAACACGAAGGTTGCTTACTAAAAAGTTGGCGGATTCCTAGCAATATCAGAGCAAAGGGCGGGCGGGTGCATACGGATTAAGAGGAGAAATTTCCGATTTATGTGAAAGGTCTAAGAAATATAACGGTAAGTTAATAGACTATTATTGGAATAAATAAGGCAATTGAATTAGAGATTATAAATTTAAATATAATGTTTTCTTTTTTAGGAATTAAGGAAAGGAGAAATTTCAAGAAGAGAGCAGAAAGTAATTTAAATTCAACATATAGAGACTTATGAGGTGTTATTTATATTATGAATTGAAAATTATTCTATTTTAAAGTGTCTCACTAAATGACAAAGTAAATGTAAATTTAGACACAAAGAAACATTTTATTTCTCTTTTAGAGGTAAGTAAGGACCTAAGTTCCAAGAGCAGAGCAGATTTTAAATTTTAGCATATAGTGACTAATTTAATAGGTTTTATTCATTTTATGATTTGAAATTTTCTATTTTAAAGTTTGTAATAAATGACATAGTAAGTAAACATTGAAACACAAAGAAATATTTTAACAATTTCAAGATATATATAATTATTCTGTTGATAACTATATCTGTACAAATGTATCCAGTCCAAAGATTTAGTTTTGATGTTTTGGCACCGCTGAAGAAGAGAGTAGTTAGCTCTCGAAACAAGTACGGTAATTAAGTATAATAAAATATGTGAAGTATTGACAAGGCAGGAAAGTGTTCTATAGATATTGAATACAAGTCAATACAGGAAGCATTAACCAACGTGGTTAAAATAATCAAAATACTCAAGGACGGTGTTCCCATAGGTAAACCTGTCTGTTGGTAGATTTTATTCTCAAAAAGAAATAATTATTACTTAAAGTAAAAGATCAGGAGAATCGTGACGTATTACGAAACATCACTGATGGCAGAACATGTTCTAATTCATTATAATTCAATACATTAACAATTCTATTTGGCCTACATGTATATATTTTTTATCATTTATATGTGAATACTAAATACTGGACATACCTGAACTGTAGGAACATGTGACTTCTCATCCTTCAACATGGTGATCACATTACGACTAATTGTTGTTCAACACACCCGTAGCTGACTTAGCCCTCTTCAGAAAGTAGGAACTACATTTTTGCTCAAAGCACTTGCCTTGCTGAACTGATTTCAAGGTTAAAAGTTTCTCCAAAGTAGTTCAGACAGTAAGGATCTGACTGCGTTTTTTGTCTTTGTGACTCTGCTAAAAATCCTTTCACATTCTGCATTGCTATGTGGAATTGATAACATAGCAAGCATCACCTTAGAGAGCCTGTAATATTTAAGTACACCATCAGCTGATTTCATCTGACCCACTAATGCCCATTGAACATAAATTTTTCCTTTTGTCAGGTCTGTTTATTAGAGCTGAAAGTTACAGAACTAGGAGTGCAGAATATCATTTTCTTTATTTCAATGTTCTATTTCACTAGTCAGAAGGTTCGGAAACTTGTTAACAAAAAATCTAAGGATAGAAAATGATGCCTTACTTCTAGCAGAAACATTTGCAACTTCTGCATTAATTAAAACTTCATCTTTGAATGGAAATGTGTGTACCATGTAGTCACATAATGAAGAGAAACACTTTCTAACAGAGTTAAAGAATATGCACTTTTCTTCAGACTTCAAAGTGTTCACTAAAACAAACGCAGAGTTCTCTATCATCAGATCACAATCATCCTTTTGATTTGCTGGAGTATGATAATCTACATCAAGGAGAGAGGAGGAGCTTTTAATAACGTGTGGTTTCATAAACCTTCCTATCACATTCTTCAATAGTTCCTCCAAAACTAACCTCAATAAGTGGATGTGCAGCATAATTGACTGAAGAGCTACGTTTGAATTCTCAAAGATATCCATAAAACTTGAGAGAAAAAGGCAAACAGATTTATGTAAATTTGATGAAAGGAACATGAACAGTCGTTCTTCACAAGACAATGCATGGCTCTTAGTGTCATCAGTATTTTTTTTTGTTTTTTTTTTTTTTTGTTGTGAAACTGAAGACTGGGTTTTCCTTTTAACTGAAGAGTGTGCAGAAATGTTATGACAATCCTTCACTTTTTCAGACAAACACGACACATCTGCACTTACACTTTGCTTAGGAATTTTGTAAGTCGTCAAAGTTCCCATCTGAAAATCCTTACTGAATAAAGCAACCAATGGGTCCCACTGCAGCAAACTCCTATCTAAACACCTTCTTAATGATAACCATTGAGTAGGCATATGCTTCAGAATTTTCCTGATCTCTGTGTTGTGTAAAGTCTGAAATTCTCTGAACTTTTATTTCCTCTTTGCACTCCTTTCCAGATAATAATATATATCAAATTATACTTTCATCTACATTTACGGGCAAGAAAACCGCACCCTTCTCTGCAGCAAGATTAAGTAGGTGACAAGAGCAGCCTATGATGATAATGTTATTATTTTCCCGCTTCAAACATCCTGCCACACCATTATTTAATCCTACCATTACTGGAGCATTATCAGCACCAAGAGCTAGGCAATTTTTTAATGGAATGCAGAATTTCCGAAAAGTTGAGAGCAAAAGATTGGCAATGTTAGCTCCAGCAGCATCCCCTTCTAAATTAGGCACCCTGAATTTCATTGAGTTCAGGCCTAAAAAATATTACAACAATGGGATATATTTTCAAGTTGCTTTTATTGCTACCATCAGGAACAACAGAAAATGCATTCACCTGCAAATGTGATACAATTTTTGCCTTTTCTTCCATGCACATTTCTGTAATGATAGCTGCTGTTTTCGTTCTAGCACACCCAATGAAGATCATTCCTTATATTAACACCTAGGTACTTACATTGTTCCCTGTGAGGTACTCTCACCCCATCAACACAATAATTAAAACAGAGAGGACTTTTCCTCTTGGTGAAATTTACAGCTTAACTTTTCATCCCATTTACATTCATACCATTGTCTGCTGTCTATCTCACAACATTGTTGAAGTCCTACAGTAGTCGCTCACAATCCTGCAACTCATTTACTACTCTATACTCTCGTAGGCCTGCTTCACGGAGAAGGTTGCGAATGGTCATCGCTGATACCCCCGGAGCAACAGTATCCCTGATTTGTTGTGAAATCGCAGTGCGGTCCAATACAGCACTCCATAACTTGCGATGGTCTTGGCGTGCAACTGTGCATTGCTGCTGTCCGCACCTAGGCCGATGGGCATGTGAACCTTCTGCTGACCACTGGCGACAACATCGACGCACATGCATTGTGGAGACGTCTTGCTCAATGCGTTGCGCAATTCTGCGGTACGACCACCTGCCTCCCGCACGCCCACTATACGCCCTCGCTAAAATCCATCACTTGCACAAACGGTTCACGTACACACTGTTGCGGCATGCTAACAATGCTGCAGACATAAACAGAGCTCCGTATGCCACAGCAAACTGGCTGTGACTGGCTCTGGCGGTAACCAACTGTTGTGCAGCCTGCAACATTCCAAAGCTGATAACGCTATTCCTGGTGTGTCCGCTGCACTGTGCGTTTGATCATCGCATGCACTGCCCTCCCGTAGAGCCCCTTGCAAGTATGGCAGGCCTTATTTGCTTGCATCAAGGTGGTTTTTTTTTTCATTTTCCTGAAGCGTATTTATTGAGTGTGTTGCTATCTTATATGTATTGTGTTGATTAACGGCTAATGTATAGATTATGGTTAGGCCAGAATATAGATAGTTCATTTTAAATTAGTGGAGAAGTTGGAGAACCTCGGTGCAATTCCAACCTGTTTATTCATTTTCAGGTGGTTGGGTAAGGTCCAATCAGCAGAGTACCAGTTTTGCAGCTCTATAAACATGACTTGTGTGGAATCTTTTATGCTCTACATTTTTTATTATTATTATTGTTCTCGCTATTAATACTCTAAATTGAGCAATCCTTTGGTGACCTCTGGCACCCATTTACACGCATTTTCAGCAAATAATATTAATAAATTATTATTATTATTATTATTGGTAGTAGTAGTAGTAGTAATAGTAGTAGCGAATTCTCCCAGTACTGGAAGACGTTAAGCAAATAACTCAATCATTTCTTATGTGGGTTGTTCTTGCTTTTCCAATAGGTTTTTCATTCTTTCCAAGAAGGCTTGTTTACATTCTGCTGACCACTTTGGTCTGTACTGTTTCTGTTTCTGATGTAACTTCCCAGTTTTTTATTTTGTTTCTAAAGATGTCTCTTTCTAGGATGTCTGTTAAACTTATGTTTGTGTTTTTGAGGTCTTTTCGAAGTTCGTTAAGGCAGGATGTTGAGTTTTTAAGCGAGGTTTCATAATCTATTATCCTTTTTGTCAATCGATTTTCTGGTAATCTAGTCAGACGGCCGAAGAATTTCATTTGTCTTTTTCTAATGTCAATTTCGATGTTTGAGGACTTTTCTCTTGTTTTGATTGATTGTAACCTGTAACCTTCTTGGGTGTATCTTGCTCCTAAGATTTTCCTAATTATCTTCCTTTTTTCTTTGATTTCTTCAAGTTCTTGCTTTCTGCTGAGTGCCAATTTTTCACTTGCGTGAAGGACTGTTGGTTTTATGACTGTGTTGTAATGCTGAATTTTTGTATGTCTTGACATGGATGTTTTGGACTAACCCTAATGCTCTTTTAATTTTTTGAAGACAAGTTTGTTGCGAGATCTTTTCAAGGCCTGTCGGTTCGATAAATTCTCTGAGGATAGTAAAGGACTCTGTCAATTGTACCATATTTTGTTCTCAGGCTCTTGATATCTACAAAAGAATTTAGTTTTCTAGAATATGTGTAGTCCCATCTTTTCTACACTTTCTTTAAGTATCTCGAGCTGTTTAACGGCAGTCTCCTCATCCTCTGTTAGTATCGCCAGATCATCTGCAAAAGCGAGGAATGGTATGTAGAGGTTATCTTTGGGAAAGCCCAGTTGGATTGGCTTCCAAAACTCACATTTTCTTGAATTATTTCTCCCATTCTTCCATAACCTTGTCTAGGACTTAATTTTTTTTTCTATTGGCTTTACGTCGCACCGACACAGATAGGTCTCATGACGCCGATGGGACAGGAAAGGGCGAAAGGGCTAGGAGTGGGAAGGAAGCGGCCGTGGCCTTAATTAAGGTACAGCCCCAGCATTTGCCTGGTGTGAAAATGGGAAACCACGAAAAACCATCTTCAGGGCTGCCGACAGTGGGGTTCGAACCCTCTATCTCCCGAATACTGGATACTGGCCGCACTTAAGCAACTGCAGCTATCGAGCTCAGTAGGACATTATTATTACTATCAGTATCGTCATTTATTTATTTATTTATTTATTTATTTATTCATTCATTCATTCATTCATTCATTTATTTCGAATTTTATCTCATTGGCAGTCACCAAGTGATAATTACATTTAATTATGGAATAAAAATTAATATATTAATCAATGTCATTGTTACAATTAACGCCAAAGCATGAGGCTACTCATTATTTCATTTATTTTATCTATTAATGTATATTACAATCAGCATCAAACAGTAGGGCAGATATTTTAATTATATTACAGTATGAGCCCACTTATCAGGGTGTCATAAAGCCGTTGTATCCTCTCCTCAAGCAAGCTGGCCCACATCTGTTGTAACTGGTCCTTGACATCCTGCATATAGGCAATGAGATGGATTTGACGCCAAACTGGTCCCACACGTGTTCTATTGGGGACAGATCCTGGGATCTTGCTGGCGACGGAAGTACCTCAACATCGTGCAGACAATTCATAGAGACACATGCCCTGTGTTCGAGCTTGTCCTGTTGAAAAATGGCACCGCTATACTATCGCATGAGATGTAATACATGAGGAAGCAAGATGTCCATAACACACCGTTGTGCCATCAAAGTTCCCTCAATCACTACCAGCTGTGAATTGAAATCATACCAGAGGGCTTCCCACACCATAATGCCAGGAATAACACCGCTGTGTCCCTCCAAAACAGTGGAAGAATGGGACCTCTCTCCAGGTCACCACCATTACTCGCAGACAACGGTCATTCAGGGCAGTGCAGAACTGCGATTCATCGGTGAACACAATACGGTGTCATTCATCAGCAGTCCATGCTTCCTGGTCATGTCAACATTGTAAACACAGCCGTTTGTGTTGTGGTGTTAATGGCAGCCTACGCATGGGATGGTAATTCTCTAGTCCGGCTGCTGCTTGTCTCCAACCAATGGTGCGGGATGACACAGAATGTTGCAGGGAGTCCATTACTTGTTTTCAGATGGCAGGCGCAGATGTGGAGCGGTTACAATGTGCTTAGTGCACAACAGAGCAATCCTCCCTGTTGTGGAGGTATGCCTGTATGCCTGCCCTCATGCCTGCATGCAGTCCAGCATCAGGCCACTGTCACATCTGAATAACCCACAAATCTGATACTGCAGATTCGACCAGCCAGCCAAATGGAGATCCACAATGAGGCCCCTTTCAAAAACTGTCAGGTGTTGATAATGCTGGCTCACACAAGTACATGGCATCTCCATGTCCTTCATAGTGATCACTCAAAATCTGATGCCGTTCACGCCCCTTATATACCCTACCAGGCCTGGTAACAACACTAATACACTCTGGTGGCAATTCTACCTGTCACAGAGAATTGAAACTCTAATCATTTACATACCCGCTAATGTTGTGTACACGTACGAAGTTACATTGACATCCGACCATTTCTTCTGAGTGCTTCAATTCTTTTGTCAGGCAGTGTTTGTCATATATATGGGGTTTTTGGAGGTCATCAAAATGCATTTTCCCCACATATTCCTGAATAAAGTTGTTTTTTAACATTTAATTGCATTTTAGGCCATTTTTTGAATTTCCATTCTTTCACTGGTTTTTTAATTTGATATGGTTGAATGTTCATTTTTAAGTAAATTTTATAGTACTTGTACTTCTAAGCTATAGAACACAAGTCAGTGTAAACTTTCTGGGACTAACCCATATACTGTAATTCTGCTTCGCTTGTCTATTTTCACTAGCTGTTTCTTATATGCGCCATAGTTATGTAACATTTTTTGAAGAGGATTTAACAGCCAGTCGCATAGTGTTTTTCAAATATCCTCTTGTTCAGTCAAAGAAGAGAGAAGTTCCTTATAATACAAAACAGTATTAGCTGACAACCACTATTCCTTCACTTTTGACAACTTTTGGATGACTATTGGTAAAAAGTTATGTTTAACTAGTAATATATTTTATTTCATACTATAACATAATTGTCTTCTTCCTGTACTCAAAAGAGTACAGAAAATAACATTTTTTTCACACAGTAATTACTTTCCGCTCTGTATTAGTAAAAATTGTCTGTGACTGACTGAATCCCGCTTCGCAGTAATGTAAACACAGTCAGAGAGATTGCGAATTAAGGAACACTAAATTTAACCTTGTAGAATTGCTTCTCTGCTTGATTGCAGTACCATGGTTCCATAGTCATCTACAAAAATATGGAGTCTCTGCATTCCTAGCTCAAGTAATCTGCCACCATCACAATAGTGACTAATGTATAGGTCAATGCATTTCCAACAGGTAATATCAACATAATATCATAAAGTTCACTTTACCTTCATTGACCCAGGGCCAGAAGACCATGTTTACGACTCTGGTAGCTTAGAGCACTGTTCACTGCTTCCAATAACATTTCTTAAATGTTTTATTATAGCATAACCCCATCTACGCACCTCTCATAGCTTTCGTGGAAAGATAAAACAAGAAAACGTCAATTCACGGATGAAACATAGACAATTTGCATTCTGAAGAATCAAAATTAATTATAATTAAATTAATTTAAAATAACTAAATTCGCCATAGTATGAAATAAATATTGTACGCAACAGCCACTAAAGTGATGTTTACTTTACTCTTTTCACATTGTTTTAGTAAAAATTAAAATGATCTAGTGGGCGCCAACTGCTGCTGTTGTGTGAAACGCCTCTCCAGTAATCTCGTTAATTAGCAAGATTAACAGCCAACAAGTGCCATTTGTGACTTTCTCAGTGTAACTAAACTGTCATTGACCTGAAGCATCATTCAGTATGTCCGCGAAAGAAGCTATTCGTCGTGTAGCGTCTATTGAAGATGTTATGAAGGACCTCCAAGGCCGCCTGGAACACGTCGCAAGCTGCACCTGCCGCGCGGATGAGCTGCAGCGGCTAAAGGCTGAGTTCTCCCAGTTCCAAGAAAAGGTGTCTAGTGAGTTGAAAGACTTAACAAAAAAACTGGAATTTACTGAACAACGCCTCAAACAACAGGCCGAACTGCTTGATGAAGCTGAACAGTACAGCCGGCGGAACTGCTTAGTGCTGCATGGTATTCCAGAGGAGCAGGCAGAGAACGTTTACGATAAAGTTATCAACACGATGAAGGGCAAGTTAAATGTAGATATAACTATGTCTGATATAGATCGTTGCCATCGTTTAGGAGTGCTAAAACGAACCACAGCTCAGGTTGTTGCTACGGGTAAGCGCCCTATAATTATAAAGTTTGTGCGTTACCATGACCGGGACAGAGTTTGGAGGGCCAAGCGGCTGTTGAAAGGAACTGGCCTTCTACTGATTGAATCCCTGACAGGTATCAGAAAAACTATTCTAAACAGGGCACGTGATCACTTCGGACTCCGACGGGTGTGGACACAGGACGGCCGCATTGTTGTTTTGAAAGACAATGGACAGAAAATCTTTGTTAGCAGCATGGCACAATTAATAAGCCTTATGTGAGCGACGAGATTGACTAGGAAAAACAATGAGTGATATAATAGCGTATAATGTTTGTGTATGTGAATGTGATAGTGTGTGTGAGAGTGATTGTGCAAATATTTCTGGAGGTGCTTATGAAACAACTAGGGTGAGTAGTTTGAATTTTTCTGTTGACAATGGCTAACGTAAATGAGTCAATTATTTATACCGAACAGCATGTCCGTGATGTCATTGACCCTATCCCTCTTCACTGTCGTCCGCCTTCACCCTTACCTTCCGCTTCACCAGCTGTGGCAGGAGACATTCTTAAGGAAATGTTAGCTCCCCACCAACAATATTTTCAGTGTTGTCATATCAATGCACAATCGCTTCTTTGTCACTTTGACGAAATACAGGCTCTATTTAGTAACAGTAACTTGCATTGTATTTGTGTAACAGAGACATGGTTACAGCAGTCACTCAAATCTGATCTCGTAAAGCTGAATAACATAACGTTACATCGCCTAGATCGTTTAAATCGTGTAGGGGGCGGTTGCGCTATATATTGCCGTAGCGACTTAAAAAGTAAAATAATTATGACCTCAGATCCTAAGACTCCATTTCGACCTGAATTCATGTTTGTTGAACTCTTGGTTAATAATCAAAAACTACTGATCGGAGTGGTATACAAGGCGCCGGACATACAACATATATCTGACCTAGAAGTGGCATTATCGAAGTTAACTCCGCTGTACGAAAACATAATCATTCTTGGTGACTTCAATACTAATCTCCTAGTTACAAGTAACGAATCAACATACTTACAAAACCTATTCTATGGCATGGATTACAATATACTGACACTAGACGCGACTAACCATGTTCACAGAATAAACCACACGTCTCACACACTGATTGACCTTATCATAACAAACAATCCACAGAAAGTGGTAAAACATGGACAGCTTGCTGTACCAGGTATTTCGACCCACGATCTCATATACTTATGTTACTCTCTCAAGGCACCAAAGTACAAAACCAGGTACATAATGCGAAGAGACTTCAAGCATTTTAATACTGAGATAATACGAAATGAAGCATATCAATTGCCGTGGAATGACATTCTACTGACTAATGACATTGATGATAAGGTTGACAGACTGAACTCTTTAATATTAGGACTGTATGACAAACACGCTCCGAAGAAGCAAATTCGAGTTTCTCACCCTTCGTCTCCTTGGCTAACAAATGAAATTAAGCCGGTCATGGCAAATCGTGATGCTTGGTATAGGCGATTTAGACGAACTGAAAGCACTAGTGATTTCGAAAATTACCGTATTCTCCGAAATCAAGAAATTAATTCGTAACAGCAAGTATAAATATATTCAAGAGATAACAAACAGACGAAATTCAGCACTAATATGGAAACATTTGCATCAGATGGGTATAGGTCGCAGCCTGACCATGCAGACACCCAGTATACCACTTGACGATCTAAATTCTCATTTTACGAAAGCAGCATACACTAATAATGATATTACCGACAATAATGACTATGATGCTAACTATCCTAATAATGATAATAATAATAATAATAATAATCATCATCATCATCAACCAGTTGATGACCTAACTGATGATGATATTAACGCCATAAATGCTCATTCCCGAGTAAATCAAGTAAAATTCACTTTCAAAAAAGTTGGGGCGAACGATGTGAAGCATGTAATTTACTCCCTCAAGTCTGATGCTCCGGGTAATGACGACATACCATTATCTTTCATAAAAAATATTATTGGTGCCATATTACCTATTCTGATGCATATATTTAATCATTGCCTTGTACAGGGAGTATTCCCAACTGTGTGGAAGCACGGTATCGTCATTCCTATTCCTAAGAAGAATTCTCCTAGTTTACCATCAGATTATCGCCCTATATCCATTCTCCCACCCCTTTCCAAAGTACTAGAACGCTTGGTACACGAACAAGTCCTCACTTACTTGACTAACTTCTCACTGCTTGACCCTTACCAATCTGGTTTCAAGAAAGGACACAGCACAACGACTGCCCTACTGAAAGTAACTGATGATATCCGACAGGCAATGGACACTCGACAAGTGACTGTACTGGTTCTACTTGATTTTTCTAGTGCTTTTGATACTGTTGTTCCTCAACTGCTACTTTCAAAATTGGATTCATTAAATTTCAGCAAGACGGCAATAAACTTTTTCAGTTCGTACCTCAAAAATCGCCGTCAGTGTGTCAAAGTAAATAATAGCAGATCTAAGTGGCTTAACAAACCCCTCGGTGTCCCCCTAGGGTCTGTACTTGGACCATTGCTGTTTGCAATTTACTTACACGATGTTGCCAAATCGATTACACATTGCAAGTATCATCTTTATGCTGATGATCAGCAGATCTACTACCACTCAAGAACTGATAAAATTCAGA
Organism: Anabrus simplex; assembly: GCF_040414725.1. Classification (NCBI taxonomy): domain Eukaryota; kingdom Metazoa; phylum Arthropoda; class Insecta; order Orthoptera; family Tettigoniidae; genus Anabrus; species Anabrus simplex. The sequence continues at coordinate 852,852,543 of NC_090265.1, forward strand.
GTGCTGTAGAAAAAGTTAATGCTGATTTAAGTCTCATAAGTAATTTTGCATTGAGTAACAATCTCAAAATTAATCCTCTTAAAACGCAAGCAATAATCATTGGTACTTCAAAAAACTTACACGTCTTAAAACAATATGTAATTCCTCCTGTAGCACTAAACAATACCATTATTCCATTTTGTGAAACAGTTATGAATCTTGGTGTGGCTATAAGCGAAACACTGAACTGGTCGCAACATGTGATGAAAGTGTGCCAAAAGGTATATCAAAGCCTGCATCCTCTGAAGCGGTTTAAAAATATATTTCCTCGGTCCTTGAAAATAAAGCTCATTCAATCACTCTTGTTTCCAATTCTCGAATATTGTGATACAGTTTTTATTGATATCAATAACGAGCAAAGCATGAGACTGCAACGTGCCCAAAATGCATGCATCAGGTATGCATTCGACATACAACCATACGCCCATATATCTCCATTCTATACACAATTATCTTGGTTAAGACTGAATGACAGACGTAGACTCCACGCAACTACTTTGGTGTATCAAGTGCTTTCTGAAAACACTCCTCCTTACCTATCCACCAGATTTCGCTACCTTAGTTCCCTGCACCTGTTCAATACCCGGTCAGGCTGTACGCTAGAAATTCCTGTGCATCGAACCGCAACCTACAACAGATCGTTCACTATCACCGCCACGAGCTGGTGGAATGAACTCCCCAATGACATCAGGGAAGCTAAATCTAAGACAAAATTTAAAATCCTTTGCCAGCGTCATCTTTTAAGCACTTTCAGTCTTTCTTGAGTGTGAATGGGATGCATGAATGAGAGTGAATATGGTTGTTTATTGCAATGTGTTCCTGTATATAATTTAGTTATACTTTACTCACCTTAGTTTAGTTAGTGATACTTTAGTTGCTTTAGTTATACTTTAGGTTGTAAAGATTTCATATGTTTAAATTTTATGTAAAATATACATTGTATATACATGAAGTGGTTAAGTGTAAGAAAGGGCCGGGAGCCCTAACTTCGCCACAATAAAGACGCTTTAATAATAATAATAATAATAATAATAATAATAATTGTTAATTTGCTGATTAATAGTTTACTAGCAATACACTAATTCCACTAAAATATTCATTTCTGTTTTACAATACAGTCATTCTAATAACGATGCATTCTTTGTCAAAGACTAGTATTATGAAAATAAATTGATAATTTTTATGACATGTTTTTAAGAATTTGAGGCCATTTTAAGAGAATTTTAAGGCCTTTTTACGTGTCATTTTCCAATAATTTTTAGGTCACCAACATTCGGGCTTTAATAATGACATACTGGCAAAGAGAACAAAATCCTTACCTTTACATGCTATTCATTGTCACTACTGCAGCAAGAACAGATGTTTCTGTGTATCTTGTCAGCTGGAGTAACTCAACATCCTGCTCTGACAGAACTTTTGTCCCGGGCTGAGTGGCTCAGACGGTTGAGACGCTGGCCTTCTGACCCCAACTTGGCAGGTTAGATCAATCCCGGCTCAGTCCAGTGACATATGAAGGTGCACAAATGTCAGCCTCGTGTCGGTAGATTTACTGGCATGTAAAAGAACTCCTGCGGGACTAAATTTTGGCACATCGGCATCTCCGAAAACCGTAAAAGTAGTTAGTGGGACGTAAATCCTAGAATATTATTTTTATTATTATTTACTTATGTATTTAGTTTGTTTCGACCCATAAAGTATCACAGAAAGCAAATTATGACTTGTTATTTTTCTTGTTCTTCCAGAATTTTTTCATCATGTCGCTATGTTTAGCTCAACGTTTGTCAGTCCATTTTCTCCTAGATCTGCTGGGCTTTTCTTCTGAAGAAACTTCCCAAGTGTAGATCTTATGTCTGAAAGTTTTGCGGTCTTCGATATCTGTAGGTGTGATGGCGTTGAGATCAGTTTGGACTTGTTTGATCCAAACCATTGTTGTCCTTAATGTTTGTGAGTGTCCATAAAACTTCAATCGTTGTTTATGGAAATCTGTTTCAATGTTTGAGTATTTTTCTGTGAGCTTGTGCGATTGTAGACGATATCCTTCATCTGTAAGTTTTGGCCCAAGGATTTTTCGGATGATTTTCCTTTCAGCTTTCTTAATATTTTCAAGATCCCCTTTATAACTGAGGTTTAAGGTCTCACTGGCATAGCGTTTCAGGTTTGACGACCATCGTGTAATGTTGAATTTTTGTGTTAATGCTCATGCACTTTTTGTTGTAGATTTTTGCGGTTTTCCCATATGCTTTCCACATTTTGAGTTCACGTGTTTTTTGTGCTATTCTTTCTGTACATACAGGTTCAGTGACTTGAAATGATTAACCTTGTTTATTGTGCCATATTTTGTTACCAACATTTGTGGTTGAATGTGTTTTGTAGCCATGAATGCAGTTTTTGTGAAGGAGATTTGTAAACCAACTTTCCCTGCACATTCTTTACGGACTTCAATCCGGTGAATTGTCGTCTGCTCATCTCCGGAGAGGACTGCCAAATTATCTGCAAAATATCAGATAATGTTGATATTATTCTATTTCCTTCCTAACATGACAGGTTTCCAGATATTGCAACTTTTCAATTCTTTTTCCCATTCTTTGTTGATCTTATCAAGAACGATGTTGAACAGCAATGGAGAAAGTCCGTCACCCTGCCAGACACCGGTTTGAATGGGAAAATGTTGAGAGATCTCTCCAATGAATTCCACCTTAGAAATTGTGTCAGACAGAGTTTGTTGGATGAGTCATCTTGTCTTTGGATAGATTGTTTTCTTCGAGTATATTAAAAAGAGACTGTCGATCAATGGAGTCATAAGTCTTCCGGAAGTCAACAAATGCACTGCTGGTTGGGAGGTTTTGTGTGACTCAAAGTTTCAAGGTGGATTTCAGACTGAAGATTTGTTCGACAGCTGATCTGTTTGGTCTGAAGCCAGCTTGATATTCACCAATGAGGAGCTCAAGTTCTTCTTGCATACGTTGTAAAAGACAGGCGGAGAGGATTTTACAAGTCGTGGGTAAGATGGAAATTCCTCTGTAGTTATTTACATCAGATTTATCTCCTTTTTGTGGAGGGGATGGATGAGTGCACATTTCCATTCATCCGGCAGTTTTTAACTTCGCCAAATGTCTTGAATGATTTTCTGTAGTGATCGTGGTCCTAAATTTTTCAATAGTTCTGTGATGATTCCGTCTTCTCCTGATGTCTTTCTGTTCTTGAGTTTTTTTGATGTGGTGATGGATTTCTTCTTGCATTGGTGGTTTGGCTTCGGGTCTTGTGTGTTCTGGGACTGTGCATATGAACCGCTCAGGTGGTTCTGAGCAATTGAGGTCGGAAAAATAACGTGCTAGATTTCCATTTTGTTTCTTGAAAGTCAAATTTTGTGGTATGTAATCTTGAATTCTGTTCACGAAAGTTTTATAAAAACTTGACTGTTCTGATTTCTGAAGTCATCCTCGATTGACTGATCGATTGCTTAGTTATACAATTATGTTTAGTTGTCCTGATAGTTCTGGTTGCCTGTTTGCGGACATCGACGAAGTGTTGTAGGGTTTCTGGAGATTTGTGGCTACTGTATTTTTGAAATGCGATTCGGCAATCAATAATAACTTGATCACAGTTGGAGTCCCACCAGGAGTGTTTTGCTTTCTTTTTTAGTGAAATCAGTTCTTTGGCTTTTCTGGTAATTTTGCTGCAGAAGTCCGTCCAATTGTTCGCTGGTTCTTTATCACATTCTTCCGCGATTTTTGTTTCTTGAATTTTGGATGCGTCAAATTTTGGGATTTTTTTTTTTTTAAGAATTCTCTTTGGCAATAATTTCATTTTGATTCTTGTAAAGTAATGATCCGAATCAATGTATGCCCCTCGTCAGACTTGAACGTCATGGATGGTTGTGTAATGGACATGGGAGATGAAACATGATCAATCTGGTATTCATGGAGATGTTGAATGGGAGATCACCAAGTTTTCTGTTTGTGTGCAGGTTTCCTGAAATGGGTAGACATAACTTTGAGGTTAAATTGATGACAAATGTCTACCAATTTTGTGCCACTGGTGTTTGTGTTGTGGTGTGCGGAATTTTCGCCGGTAAATTTTCGATAGATTTTTTCTTTGACAAGTTGAACACTGAAATCTCGCAGATTTTTACGTCATCTCAAATGTTATAATTTTTTCTAGTTTTTTCCAAGTTTTACAACATTTTCATGATTTTTCTTATTGTCGATGTTAGTAGGTGCATGAGCATTGACAAGTGTGTATTTCTTGCTGGTGCACTGGATGCACATGGTCATAATTCGATCATTAACAGGTGTGACTTTTTTGACAGAGTTAATGATGGATTTGTGGACAAGAAAAGCCATTCCGAAGATTGGTGTACCCTTCGCGACTCTTTAATGTTTTGCTCTTGAAATGCGGTAATTTCCATAATCCATAGTTTTGCTGTCAGTCATCCTCGTTTCTTGAAGAGAGAGAGAATGAGAATTTTTTATCTGTCATTTTCTTGTGTGAAAATTGTGTACTTTTCCTGTTTGAATTAGGATACTGATATTTAGAGTTCCAATGAATGTTTTCTGTTTGTGTGGAAGGTGACCAGAGATCTCCGACACTCTCAGCTGTGCTTGCCTGGACTCTCCAGAATCCGAAAGAAAAATTGCCATCTGTTCACGGGTGGATTGTGTACCACCTGGGGTAGAGTTGTGTTTGCTTGCGCAGTTAATGTTTACTTGTATTTGATTGGTTTGGCCTGGTGACTACCCAGACCAGGGGTTGTCGAGGCCTTCGAATCATCATCATCATCTAATTATGAAATTTACACCCTCACTCAACAACACACTATAATGGATGTGATAGAATCCAACAGACTGGGCTGGGCTGGAGATGTACTCAGGATGCAGGATAACAGAGCACCAGCAGATCAACACAAGGGATCTCTTAATGGGAAAAGATCTTCAAGAAGACCCCGAAGCACCTGGAAGGAGGAGATCAACAATGTATGCCGGACCCTCCAAACTGATAACTGGGAAGAGCAGGCTCAAGATAGAAAAGGATGGAAGAGGATTGTGAGATCGGCACGGGAACTTCACGTCCCTCAGAAACCTACGGAGTGAGTGAGTGAATGAGTGAGTATTAGAACTTTAGTACATAGTCCTTGAAAGGCTTGTTTACAAAAACAATCCCATGGTTGAAGTACGGAGGTCAGTACACCAGGAATAACTACCAAATTGGTTTTCTTTGTTTTCAGTAACTTCTAGCTATTGTCCGTCAAGCAGCCATGAAAGATGACCAACGAGAGAAGTATTGAGGATCAAAAGAAATATTCTGATCGATTTTCCCAAACTATTCATAACTAGTTGTGTACAAATGACGTGTTCATCCACCCTTTCCCTTGTACACGAACAAGTATCCATCATAAGATGTCACTTCTGGTCTGGTTTTTCATTTTTAGAACCACATACAGAAACAGTTTCCTGCCATCACCTGCTACTACACGCCCTACCATACACCTCTGTTTTTTCTCTTCCAATTGTTTGTACAATAACACTCATTTTGCTTTTCACTTTATAAGATATTGAGCTGGGCCATGTGGCTAGACAGGTAAGACACTGGCTTCCTGACCCCAAACTGGCAAGTTCGAACTTGGCTCAGTCCGGTGATATTTGAAGATGCTCAAATATGTCAGCCCCATATCAGTAGATTCACGGGCATGCAGAACTCCTGCAGAAAAAAATAACCAGCACTACGGTATCTCTGAAAACCATTAATGTTCTTACTGGGACGTAAAAGCAATAACATTGTATAAGATTATTACTATTAATATGATATGATGAGAAGAAGAGATAGAATGAAAGGACACATCTTAAGAAACCCAGAACTTGTTCAATTGGTTTTTGAAGGAAGTGCAGGCAGTAAGAACAGTAGGGGTAGACCACGGTATGAATATGACAAGCAGGTTAGAACAGATATAGAATGTAGTAGGCACATAGAAATGAAAAAATTTGTACAGGATAGGGTGGTATACATGGCTACATCAAACCAGTCAATGGATTGATAACTCAAACAACAACATATCAAAGCAGACAGGAGTCTAGTCTACCTTTCTAATTTGGGAAAGGAGATAATCATTCTCTTTATGCTTACTTATTACAAGCCCACCTTATGGCCATGATTGTTAAGGTGTCTGGTCTATATGACACACTGCAGTTAGCCGGTTCAAATCCTGACAGTAAAAAAAATGTCATCAGAATGCTGGCCGTCAGGGTAGGGGAGGTGATGGTATACAATTTCTAATCACTAGATTGCGTGCCAAAAGCCTGGATTAAATTCCAAACCTCTCCACAGTGTTTATAATGCTCTCACACTTGAACTAGTTGAGTGCTGCAATTTGGATATACCAGATTTCATAATAGAAAGGCAACATTCCACAACACTCACGCAACTACACAGTAAATGCTCGAGAAGGGGTGAATATGTGAATAAAAACCCTCCCCAACATTTTGAACTTTAAAAATGAAGGTGCATAAATAATGTTATGGCAAGAATAATTATGCAGGTAAATACAATATGATACAACCCTAGCATTTGTCTGGAGTGAAAACTGCAAAAATTCAACTTCAGAGCTGATGACAATGGGGTTAGAATCCATCTTGTTTGTTAAAGCAAGCTTATAGCTAAATGGCCCACAATGTGTAGCCAGTCACCTACACTCAAAAATTTTCAATAAAGGATTGGAAGGACTAAATATTATATTTGCCTATACATTGCACTATCACAATGCTGGGATGGGAAGTGACAAGGGGGGAAGGTAAGAGTTGTGGCCTGAAGTAAGGTACAAACCTGGTGTGAAAACTGAAAACTATCTTCAGCACTGGAAGGTCAAGATAAGGAACACTGATTTATTTCACAATCACTCCCTTTTTTTTTTTTTTTTTTTGACAATCACTAAGCAAATAATAATGTTCATGCTTTCACAGTGCCGGAATTTTGTCCTGAAGGAGTTCTTTAATGTGCCAGTAAATCTACCGACACAAGGCTGACGTAACTGAACACTTTCAAATATCACCAGACCGAACCACCCGCCAACTTGAGATCAGAAGGCTCTACCATCTGAGCTACTCAGCCCGGTGACCGCTAAGTGTTATAAGGAGAGAGAAAATGAGTGCTTCCTTTTCTTGATGACTGAAAGTGGTGTCCTGAACAACACCTCAAACTGATTCAGCGTTATGTCGTTCTCCCACACTACATCATCAACAGTATTAATCAATGTATCTGATGTTTATGGACGGCCAGTCGGCTTTTTTGTCTTTCACAGTCATATGTGTGTCTGCAAAATTAATGGCACTGCATCCACACTTGGGCAGACATCACTTTCTCTCCATTTACAAACATAATCCTCCTGTTAACGCTGACAGGTTCCACACTTTTTTTTTTTTTTTTTAGCCGCAGGTAACAGATCGCTCTGCTTACCACCTTATATCATTAAAATCACACATACATATATCATCAGCCTAGTCAATATTAAAATTAAATGTTAACTAGAGGACCCGTGCTGCTCCGCAGCATTCATTATAAATAGGTCAGATAACTCGTCTTGATATGCCTGTCGTGGTCTTATTTTCTTTTATCTGCCCTTTTCAATAGTTTCATGAAAATTTAATAAGAAGCGTATTATGGTATGCCGCAATTCGTAGTCAGAATTCATCCCTTCTGACGTCACCATGACATCTGTTGGGTAAAAGATCTATCCAAATATTCACTTTTTCTTCATGCAGTTCTTGGTATTGTCATAGAAGGCAATGGTATTTTTAATTGCAGTTCTTCTATACAGAAAGGTTGTCTTGTGAGCTCATAGTTTAGTCTTCAAGGAGTGTTTTTTGCCAGGCAGAGAACTTTTTTAAGATACATGGCTTTCGCACTTTATAGTGTAGCTTGGTTATCCTTCGATAGGTGTTCCCAGATAAAGTCTAAGGCATATGTCATGATGGAGTCTGTTTGTACGTAGACTTTTTCCTCTTAGCTACATTTATTAGGAATGCTCAGCCATCTGTTGAATATATCTGGAAGCTGGGAAAGGTTAGAGAATCAAAGAGTATCTAGCAGGAGATAGCATTCTTCCATGATTAGAGGAAGTGTAATCTATACTCTCTGGGTTGACAGGTAGTAATCAAACATGGCTGCATTCAATCACATTATTAAGGATGAAATTTACATGATATATCAGAATATTAATTAAAGTGTTAGTCACTTAACAACCTACTGAGTACAGAATGTATTGCAGGTTAGGGTAGGTCTTCACTTGCAATTATTGGAGTGATCATTTAATGATTTGATTTTATGATTACTAAAAGTTGGCTGAACTTAAAGACCTATCAATATCTCATGGTTCACCGGCAGGTAATTTCAGAGAGAATAAAATAAAAATGAAGCAAACTGGCCCTTTAGAAGAGACAGACAGATTTGCCAAAGCTGTTTTTAGTAAACTCTTTTAATATATAGATTATCACATTACATCCCGTACATGTTCGAAAGCATCAATTCTCTCTTCTTCAGCGGTTGTACAAATTGCCCAAAATTCTTAGACCCTATAATATACATCATCACCTGGTTACAAATCTACTTATAACCTCTAAAGCTACTCATTCTAACATCTCCTAGTTAAACTACAATCTGTGTTAATATCTAGTTGGTGCTGGCTCAAGGACAGTTGATAGCAGAGGAGGAAGCTGCATTTGGTAGAAGACGCAAACTCTGAGTGGAAGGTTTCAATAAGTTTGAGAGAAATAGACTTTTATTTTAGCACAATGAGTAGTTGTTATTTTGACAAGGCTGGATTGTAAGTAGAAGAAAGTGTATATTGTTTGATTATTAACACAGATTGTAGGTTAACTAGGAGATGTTAGAATGAGTAGCTTTACACGTTATTAGTAGATTTGTAACCAGATGATGATGATATAATTTTATAGACAATAGGTCTAAGATTTTTTGGCAATTCATATAACCACTGAAGAAGAGAGAACTGATGCTCTCGAAACATGTACAGGATGTAGTGTGGTAATAAAAATTTAACATATAATTTTAAGTACTGACTAGGCTGATGATATATTTATGTGTGATTTGAATGATAATAATACAGACCAATTATAAATATTTAACCAATATGGTTAAGATAATAAACTGCTCACCCCCTATCGCAGCAACTTGTTCAAAAACTTCGCCGTTTCACAACTGTCACTGTGCTGAGGTTCTGTTTCAACAACTTGTGCACCTATATGAAATCTGTTTCACAAATTATGAAACATACAAGTTTGCACAAGCTCCATTCCTCTGCTTCTGAGCAATAAAAGAAGTATGCTTACTTTTTGACTTTTTCAGAGTAGGGTAGAAGGAGCCATGGAGATCATTTCATTATGCTCTTGGCCAAGGCAGTGTTCTTAGGTCATATTTTGCATTGGCTTGATTTCTTGCTTTTCTACACAATTTCAAACAGAGCCTTTGATTTAACTGAAGAGAAGGAAGACAAGAAGAATTCCTACGTCATACCACAAACATACCCCTATCAACTGTGTCTACAACTGACAACTTATGGATAACAGAACTATTCAAAAAAATGAAGAAGACCTCTACTTAGAAAATAATACTAATAGGTGTCTTTTGATTTGCACTTTTTTAAGAACCACAAAGCTGTACTTAAACAACAATATTTATTTCATAATCAAAATTAAATACATTCTACAGTATTAACATTTTGTACTCATTATTTGTACTTATCATCAATCCAATAAATGGTAACTTCAAAAGAGAATTGCTACATAGATATATGTGGCATGATATATAAGAACGAATCCTGAAATAATGGAGAAAGAATATAAATGCCCTACCAGTGAGGACCAACAGAATGCTACAAAACTACCAAAATAATGTACTTTATATACATTTTAACAAAGAAATGATTATAGTACAAAGAGTAGCTTCTGAGTGAAATCTTGTTGTAAATGGTCAACAAGTAATTTGCAACTCACAGCAGTACACATACTGCTGATACAGTAGAAACTCGGTAATTCAAAATTCCTTCAAATTCGAAGAATCTCTTGTTCCCAGAAACTTGAGGTACAGTTTTGCATGTTATTTAAATTGTTTAATTTAAAATATGGATAATTCAAAGAACAATTATGGTCCTATTACCAAAAATCAGACTTTTAATTTGAAATCATCTACAATTTTAAATAGTATTTTATAGCGTAATTTACATTCAAACTTTCTATGCGTCACGAGAGAGCGCATCTTCCAGAGTGTGCAGGGATAGCTTTCTTCATTTTCACTATGATCTGTCTACAGTGTGTTTCAGACTTGCTAAGTTTGAGTGAAATCAAGAGTTCTTTTGTGTTCTTGCAGTTATGTAAGAACTGCTTTTCAGTCTGTCAACACATTACATTTATTTTTGCAGTTAGTTATTTTTGCTGAACTTTTAGTGTACAGTTACGTATTTCATAGTTATATATTTTAATACTGTATTTTAGTTTATTATTAATTACGACATTTTAGCTGAGGGTACACGTTAATTTTTGTGTTGTGGGATGGCTAAGCATCTGTATTCTTCCAAGACACACTGAGCGAGATGATGAAAATTATAGGAAGGTCAAAAAGGGACAAAAATATAACAAGTCAAACAGTTAAAGGTTTTGGAATTCCTGGGTCCACAGTTTCCACATTAGTAACAAAATTTGAGAGAGCATGGAAGCACAGCAAATGCAGGGTGCAATTAGTGCAAAACAAATAGTGCACATTCGAGGATTTGAACACACTAATTTAGAAGTGGAATTAACTGAGTGATTTTGGCATGTTCGAGCGAACAATGTCCCTACTGATGGTGAGGCTATTAAAGGGAAAGCAAATGAACTGGCTCTAAAGATGGGAACTGAAGTTTCAGTGTTCAAACAGGAGGCTTCAGCATTTTAATGAACAAAATCTATGAACAGTGGCGATACTAAAAGTTAACAAGAAAGCATAGCTCACATCATCAATTCATATGCACCAACCAATATTTTCAACCAATGAAACTGCATTATTTTTTAATGCCGAGCCGAAACAGACTTATAGATTTAAAGAGAAGTGCGAAGATAGGAAATGACACAAAGATAGGGTCACTGTCCCACCATGTTTCAATGCAGACAGAAGCAAAAGACTTTCTACCCTCATCAGAGGAAAGTTCAAGAAGTCACATGTTTCAGGGGCATCAAGCATTTTCCGTGCAAGTACAAGGCATCTAAAAATGCCTGGATGACTGGCAAACATTTTGACTGCCTAGTATGACTTGAGCACAAAATAGCATGCCAGGACATAAAATAGTTTTCTCTCGTTAGATCGGTGCACTGCACACAAACATAATTTAATTTTTTAAATGTGCGTCTTATTTTCTGTCGGCCAACTCTAAGAGCTACTTACAGCCCCTAGATCACGGTATCATTTCAACTCTGAAACGTGCCTACCAAAAGCGACTGGTGCGTTACTTTTTCCATGAAGTTGCTAGAAATGTTCCGGTGGGAGAAATACGCACGTGGAGCACTACGCGGAGTGTGACAGTTGCCTGGAAAGCTATTCCTTCATCACCAATCATGAACTGTTTCGTCAAGTGTGGATTTTGATTCTTAAATGAATAAGAAGGAGAAGAAGAAGATTAATGGAAGGAGTTCCAGCAACAGTCTGATGTCGGTACAACTTTCACTGAAAACATCGCCATCAACCATGCAGAGACTACTTCAGAGGACCAGGATCCAGCCATGTTGTTCGGCTGTGATCACTTGAAAACCAAAGGAAGATGCAGCTCCAGCTGATGCTGAACACGATGAAGATAAGGCATAGATGACTATTCCGTTGAAAAATTATATAACTTCTCACTCCAGTCACGTTGGATTCTGTGACAAGTGCAAGTGATGCTGATGAAGCAACAAATAGACCTATGGACCGTCTGGAGCAGTTTGTTACTAGTGTTTACAAAGAAAAGATGAAGCAACCTCATACATTATTTTTTAAAGAAGCTACTGGACCATTAAACATCTATATAAAGGTATTTATTATTTTTTATATTTGTGTTACTAAATATACGTCAGGTTTTTCTAGTTTGTTTTGTTGTGCCATGTGTTTGCAATTGGACAGTCCTGTTGGCTCCCCTGTGCAAGTGCTTTATTCAATGGATTACTGTACTTATATTGCATTGTGCATAGATTTCGCCTAGTTGTTTAATCATGCAAGGAGATAATTGTTTGTTTTTTCCCTGGTGTGGGGTTATGTTTGCCAGTGGATGGCATTGCTTTCAGAGTTATTCAAGTGCAATATTTGAATAAATGCACCTTGTTGGGTACCTTTCGGAAATACAGATTTTCCATGGCAATTGAAAGGTTTAAACTACTAATCAAAGTAATTGCATGCATTCATGGATCTTAGAATGTTTTGTGATGCAGCAAGAAATGGCTTTTCTGAATTACAAGTTGGTGGCGGTTAATTCGAAATCACGGAATTCAAAGTCAAATGTTCGCACAACGACGAATTTGAATTAACGAGGTTTTACTGTACATTGAATCACAAATTTATAAAATATTACCATGAAATAAGATTGGTCAAAAAGCGAAACAGCCTTCCCCAAATTCTCATTTTGCTATAACATACAGTAATCGTTCATCAGAACTGAAATCTTGGAAGTAAAAATCTTATACAAAGATTTTATTACAAAAACTAGTCTACATAATGAAAATATGTAGAAAACTGCAAAAATAACATATTTACAGATACAGCACGAAGGCATGTATATTTTCCCTAGAATTTCAACTCCTTTCAGCAGACCATTAACATCAGCTAAGAATGAGGAATTATGAGATTTGGAATAGACATGATTCTTAACAGAGGTACTCTGTAGCTTTATATAACGAGTTATAAAAGAATAAGAGTTCATTTATGGAGTGCCGAGTGATACTGGAAACACAGTTAAGCCTCAAATAAGACATGCGGAGCAGCAACGCTCCATACTAAAAACTAACCCTACCGAGCTCAATAGCTGCAGTCGCTTAAGTGCGGCCAGTATCCAGTATTCGGGAGATAGTAGGTTCGAACACCACTATTGGCAGCCCTGAAGATGGTTTTCCGTGGTTTCCCATTTTCACACCAGGCAAATGCTGGGGCTGTACCTTAATTGAGGCCACGGCCGCATCCTTCCCACTCCTAGCCCCTTTCTGTCCCATCGTCGCCATAAGACCTATCTGTGTCGGTGCGACGTAAAGCAACTAGCAAAAAAACAAAAACTAACCCCATGGAACTACAGCTCTGAAGGGCTTTGGCCTACCAAGCGACCACTGCTCAGCCTGAAGGCCTGCAGATTCCGAGGTGTGGTGTGGTCAGCACGACAAATCCTCTCGGATGGATGACCAGAGAAATAATGGCGGAGTGGCTAGGACAATTGGACAGAAAAATGATACGCCAGGAGCGAAAAGTGTTATTATTCCTCGATAATGCAGCATCGCACCCAGATACAATTAAGTTGCAAAATGTGAAGATCATCATTTTCCCATCAAATATAACATCAGTTTCTCAGTTGCTTGAACAAGGAGTAATCCAGAACTTCAAGGTTATGTACAGACAGGTTAATGATGAAGCACATAGTATCAGAATTTAACGGGAATGAAGTAACTCTTCAAACACTGACAAGGGACTGAATGTTCTCCAAGCAATTTCGTGGATAACCAATGCATGGAAAAATGTTACAGCCTCAACAATTCGTAACTGCTTTCTGAAAGCTGGGTTTCCTGCTAGTGGTGGACATCCTGACATAGAATCGGATACCCTTCCCGACAGCATGGAAACAACACAACAGTTGATTAATGCAGCAGATTACAGTGTACCTATATCGAAATTGATTCAGATATTCCAACAGAGTGTGAGAGTGCAGACATGAAAACGATTCTTCAGTCAATCCAAGGGAAGGACAAAAATGAAGATTCTGATGAAAGCGGGAGTGAAGGTGATGCTAATGATGATTTTGAAGAATATATGGAAATGAATGTGCTGCCAATAACCTCGTACAGTAATGCTCGCAGCTTTGTTAAGCGACTGAAAGAATTCTATTATAAACAAAAGATTGAAAAAGGTGTAAATTTGACCCAGGATTTAATTGCACATCATTGCTAAACCGAAATGGACAAAACAAATGAACATTAAGGATTTTTTCAAGTGCTAATGTTTTACTGTACTGTGCTAGAGACTGCTACATCTACATATTGATTTAAAGCTTCAAAAACTCATATGTTCTTAATTTTAACATGGTGAATGGTAATAGTGTACGGTGTGCTCAATAGAGGTTTCCATAGAAGTGTTTTTGTCTCTTTAATACAGTATCGCAGCTGCAGCAGCCCATCTACAACTTTCTCATGTGAGTACAGTGCAGTATATTGTACAATACTGTATACAATTAAAGGTACATTTGCGAGAATAGTTAACACATACAATACATGGGTTATGTGTTCCAACTTATGTTTAATGGTACTGGTTTCATAACCTCTCTCGGGCGGTCATTCCTTCATAACGGACATTTTTTTCAGTCCTGAAGATGTCCGTTATAGAAAGGTTTTACTGTATATGGATTCTTGAAATATGTATAGCATTTAGCCAATAAAAGATTGCAATAAGTATTGACTACAAGGATTATAAATTTTAAGATATCGCTGACAGATTAGTTTGAAGTCAATACGGACCCAAATAAATCTAACCATTATGGTTAAAATAATAAACTATGTAAACAAAATTTGAAATGAAAGAGGAGAGCATGTTTTCGCAATAAATGTTCAAATAACATGGCCGACAGCAGTAGTTAACTCATTAGAAATAAACAATTGTTTAATCTTAATGCTAGGTACTGAAATTAAGTATGGAGATGCAGAGCAGTGACGTACCATGAAAGCAGGCATGGATAAGAGTATACATGAGAGAAACACAACTCTGAAATTCTCAGCTACAGCCTTCACCAGTAGAGGTCAAAATAAGGATGGTGGTGACTTTTATTGAAAAGTAGATGCTGACATGAGGTAGAGGGAGGGAGGGAGGGATGTAGATGAGGTAAGAGAATAGAGTGATTAGCTCTAGTGATAAGGCCACATGTTACCCTAGACCTGAAGCCAGATGTGAACAGGGAGAGGAAGATTCATGTTACGGGTTTTGCAGGTTCTATGATGGACACATATTCGTCATGTTACAGTGTAGATGGTTGCCGGTGGTGTTGCTGGTGAAAGTCAAGTCTTCATAAACGCACCCCATCCAATGTAATCTACCAGCTTGGGGAAATTTTCTCAAATACTATTTTCAGGACAATAAAAATCAAACACTGATATTCCCAAAGTTCCATTCCATGAAAAAGAAAAAACATTAAAACGTTTTCTTTATTTCCCCTCCAACCCCACGACCTTCAAATTTATCACCACCTTGTGAACCAAAAGTCTCAAAGGAAATGTGATACACAGACAAATCTCTGTAACAGACACTATCACAATTACACATGATAATATAGATTTTTGGGCTTTTGCTGGGTCAAGAAAACAAGGAGATTTTGGCTTTACTGTGTCAAAAAACAACATGATAAAATAGCATTTCTGGCTTTGACCGCATCAAGAAAACAACAAAATTTGGATTTTTGCCGCATCAAGAAAACTAGGAGGTTTGGTATTTTGCCACATCAAGGAAACAAGGAAATACGGGCTCTTGCCGCATCAAGAAAACAAGAAAATTTGGTCTTTTGCCACATCAAGGAAACAAGGAAATATGAGCTTTTGCCGCGTCAAGAAAACAAGATGATTTGGTCTTCTGCAATATCAAGGAAACAAGGAAATATGGACTTTTGCCATGTCAAGAAAACAAGATGATTTGGTCTTTTGCCACATCAAGGAAACAAGAAAATATGGGCTTTAGCCACATCAAGAAAACAAGATGATTTGGTCTTTTGTAACATCAAGGAAACAAGGAAATATGGGTTTTGGCCACGTCAAGGAAACAAGAAAATTTGGGCTTTCGCCACGTCACGAAAGCGAGGAGATTTGGGCTTTCACCATGTCAAGAAAATAAGGAGATTTGGGCTTTCGCTGCGTTAAGAAAACAAGGAGATTAGGGCTCTCGCCACGTCAAAAAAAAAAAAAAAAAACAAGGTTTAGGCTTTCGCCACGTCTAAAAAAAGAAAAACAAGGTTTAGACTTTCACCGCGTCAGAAAACCAAGGAGATTTGGACTTTCGTCACGTCAAGAAAACAAGGACATTTTCCGAAAATTTTCAACAAAGAGGAGGTATGATAAAGGATTACCAATTTAGTTCCTGGTTAGCCTTTTCTAAATTATTTAGTTTCCTCGAAGGATTTTCTTTTCAAGGATGTACCATATTTACTTGCATAATTTCCCCCTTTCTTTTTTTTTTTTTTTTAATGTAGAGACAAACAATCTAAGGGGGGGAGACAGCCAATTGTAACAAAATTTGTATGGTATATGTATCACAGCTATATTAAGAAACCTGCGTATGGAATTTTTGATTGCAGAATTTTTTCAAGTAATAGAGATTTTTAAGTCCAAAATTTTAGAACATAAAAATAACACAAACTTGAGTACGATATATCTCCTTGTTTTTTTGTGGGGGGGGACTATTAATTGTATATGAATGAAATGTTCGTGATATCTCTACTTTTATGTAGGTGACATTCCCACAAAGTTTTGTGAAAAACTATGCATTAGTTAAAAATATATTTTTATCTCTGGAGTGTCACCTTAAGGGGGGCAAAACGAGAAATGACAAATTTCACCATTAGTATTAAGCGTATCAAAATATTGTCAACAAATAAATAATGTTCAACATATAACTCTCAATCTCTTATGTTTGATGGGTTTTTACCATACAAGGAATAGCAACGATGATATCTCCAGAAATAGTAGTTCTATATTAAAAGTGGACATAACAAAATATCATAGAAAATCCAATTTCTAATGTTTCATGTATGTCTGATGCCATTTCTTGATGGATGCAGTATTTGTACATTTGTCTTTTGGCACAGGCCAGAGCAAAACTTAAGTCTCAGCCTCATTTATGGCTGTAAGTAAAATCATGCCCTCATCCCAAGGCGATGCAGCTCTTTTCAAGCACACCCCCAGTGGAAGTGAGCTGCATGTACCATTTCAACCACATACCAGCCCTCCTGCTATTCTTAAATTTCTGGCAACATTGGGAATCGAAACCGGAAATCTGAGGACGGCAGTTAATATTGCTAACTATTACGCTACAGCGGCAGACATTTATGGCTGTGACGATACGAGTGGTGCTGAGTAACGGCATTCAGAGCATGACTTGTGCACCTGAATGTTACTCATGGTGCCAGTTGCACTGAAATAGCACTTTCTGGCCCAGTGAGTAAAGCTTTTTTTTGCTAGGGGCTTTACGTCGCACCGACACAGATAGGTCTTATGGCGACGATGGGATAGGAAAGGCCTAGGAGTTGGAAGGAAGCAGCCGTGGCCTTAATTAAGGTACAGCCCTAGCATTTGCCTGGTGTGAAAATGGGAAACCACGGAAAACCATCTTCAGGGCTGCCGATAGTGGGATTCGAACCTACTATCTCCCGGATGCAAGCTCACAGCCGCGCGCCTCTACGCGCACGGCCAACTCGCCCGGTGGTGAGTAAAGCAATGGCAAACTACCACGCTCTTCACCTCACCTAGTTCACCACATCTTAGCACTTTGTGGTTTCCCTATGGCAGCATAACCTCTGGTGGTGCTATTTGAGGGTCCAACCTGCCTCCAGACTGATAACTTAAAAGATTATCTTTTATGTCTCACTCATTTTTACCATGTGAGCTACAACAAAACAGATATATTCACTAATTTAGACTTCTAGCAAAGTCTATCAACAGCGAGCATCGTTGATATAGTAAAGAGCTCGTAGAAGAAGGTGGCTATCGTCATAACTGTTGTTACTGTACAGTAAAACCTCGATGCATCGTTCTTCAAGGGCGAGGGGGGAAATGACGACGGATGCAGGAAAACAATAAATGCGGGCAAAATTAAAAAATAGGGGGAAAGTAAAAATAATAAAATACGGGTACTGTATTTGGACATTTTTCGTTATGTAAATATATTATTATTATTATAAAAACAACAACAATAATGGCGTGTGGCTTCCAGAGCCGGGTGCAGGTCTTTCGAGTTGTCGATGATAGGCGATCTACGTCCATATGAAAATGCGGCCCCACATTACATGAATTCTAATATTTAATTCGCCACACAAACAGCCCCCAAACTATTGGAATTAACCTAGGAAAGTTAAAATCCTTGACCCGTTTGAGACCCCTTAACCAAACGCCAACACGTGCTAAACCATTTAGCTCATACTATGCATAACGGTATCAAAATATTGCAACCATGATATAGGCCTATGCGATGAAAATGAAAAGCATGACTTCTACGCTGTTTCGTTTAACTTTTCTTTACACATTTCATAATAACTGAAAATCTTTAAGTTCAGTTCTCTTATTGCAAATTAAGGATATACGTAGATCTTACAGCGATAACCTGTATTTAGGAAAAGATTCCGTAGATCCTTCATGAACAATATGTTAGGTATCCAACATGCCGCGGCTCCCGCAGCTCGGCTTAGATGATGTCACAGAGGTTAGAAATTCAACACAATGCATCTCGGACGATGTCACAGCGGCCTGTGCGAGGCTGCCAACTGAAGAACTAGTTACAAGACTAGGCTGAGAAAAGATTATTGGTCTGGCTTGGTTAGGTCCGTCTTGTAACAAGGCTATTGGGCAGAGGGCAACAAAGCAGTCAACAGGCCTCTAGCACTCCACACACTTCAGAAGGTACGACACGATTAATCAACCTGTGACTAATTAAAACATATCCAGCGCACTGAGCAATTTTCTCATTTTCAATGAAGTTGGCAGCCCTAGCCAGCCTATACCAAGACAGAAAATGGTGGCAAATTTGAGTTTTTCACTGCCTACGTTGTAATTCTAAAGAATACTTCTAGGGATCGGTTAGTGAGTTGAGGAGAAACATTGGCACCAGGAGGCTCGTAGTGAGGTTGTGCATGAATAACCTGCGCACAGCACTCCAGCCTACAAGATCCTTGATCAAGACTAGCAACTCAGAATCACTCATACATTCTCGCATAACAGGTTGCCGCTAATATATGCTAAGAGTATTGAGCAGTCTCTCTATATTCAAAAAACTTTCGCATAAATTTTTCTTAAGAAGGATCGATCAATGCAGGAAAATTGTGGCTGAGGACAAATAATTTTTCGATGATCGATGCGATAAAACGATAGTTCGAGGAACAATATATATGGAGAAATTTAACATTGGTTTATATAGAACATTTTTGGGCCCGAATAAATTGAACGATAAATACAGGAAAATGACAGTTCCGGGAACAATGCATCGAGGTTCTACTGTATATGGTTTTCATCACCCGTATATGGTTTTCATCACCCGGGTGGCAAGAATGAGTAGCCCGGGCAGGGAACACCACACAAAAAATTAAAATGACAACATTTCAATTTATTCCCCTCAGGGCATTAACAGTAATATGAGATAGTAAACATTAACAGCAAAACTGATCTATTTTGATGTTATTCTCAGGAACAAGATTTAACAGAGTAAACTTCTAGTGTTCTACTGCTCATTCATAATCATGTAACACCGGACCTTACCACTCGGTTGCTGTGGAATGCCATACGGGTTTGTGATGTCATGCAGAATTGAGTGCTCACATGCGATTCCATACTAATCCAGCCACCACTTGTGCATGATACAACACAAGAGCCAAGCTAAACATTTAAACTCTGATGTAAGTGATGCAATTATGCTGACATTAATGAAGATTTATCATTTAAGTAAACAGTCTTACAGTATTTACATTTTAATTTGGAGCACCCAATGACTCAAATACGTAACTAGCACATATTTAGGTTATGTTAGCCAGGCGAACTGCAAAAGCAGCAGTGCAATGCGGCCATTTAAAAGGTCCTAAGGAGAATATTGATGGAAAACTGTGTGATAATCAGCCACTATAGATCAGGAAGATAATGAAGATGATTATAAAAATGGAAAGGAAAACCTGAAGAATGATAATTTGAAGAATAAGCGACAAATGAATCATAAAAGAGGAGGGGTGAATGAAAGGCTCCCTAGGCCTCTAATGCCTGAACACTGTGAGCCAGAAAGGACAATTTCCTAAGGCCCTAAAACTTATCAAAACAGACGGACAATTGTTGTTGAAGTGTGCTCTCTCTCTCTTCTACTGCCACTCACTGCCACTAGATGGCATTTCTGCCAATCCATCAACAATGGGTACATAACAGCTCATTATACATAAATCATCTTCCAAACGAGTAGTGGATAGTAAGGCTTTCACAATTTATGTAGTAGCCTGCAGCTTAAAAGGTGTAACAGCATAGCTCAGCACAGAGTCTGAAGTGCACGGGACTAACCTCCCGATAGCTGCTGTCAACCTTTGACCTCCAACCAGAGCATCCTCCCTGTCCTAATGTGGGGAAAGCTTTCAAGCATTCGCTGGATAATGCTTATTTTGATGCAGCCATTTATGTCCTGATCATTTTGCAGGCTTGGTTATAAAACCTCTGTATTTATTCTCCTTATAGCTATCACATATTGCTTGATTGAGACAAAATTGCAGTTTTCAATATCACTTGGCATTTTGCAAATAAATTATTCTTTATCTCTGTGTGTGTAAAGTTTCAGAGTCAACTAATAATAGAATTAAATCATATAAAAACTAATATCTGAGACATAATGACATGTATCTATAAAAAATAACAATATGAAACAGCATTAACAAAAATAGTTGCTTCTGGCTGTAAGCCAAGCTATTATAAAAGTAATAAAATAGGTAACATATTCACCTTAGAAACCCTGTACAGGAGTTTTTAAGTATGAGCCGAGAAGAAGAGAGAGGATCTGCCTACACCCATGGCATAAGCACAAACTCTGCTTCTTTCTCTATCACAAGTAACATGGCACAGACGACTAAAACACTTGGCTCTGAGTTTCAACAGTTGCTACTCCCCATCATCATGAATCTCTATCATTTATACCAGCATGAGGATCGTAACTGAATTTTCAAACATTACATTTAAAGCTAAAACAGTAAGCCTGCAGTTGCTATCAACTGTATTCTGTTAGGAAGAAGGGAGTTCTCAGACAAAATTCTCTTGCATCATTCTGTTTTCAGACCAATTGTATTGTACAAAGGTGAAAGCTGGATGGACTAAGGATGTGTTATTCAGAAGTTGGAAGTGATAGACATTAAGGTAGTGAGAATGATTACTGGTACAAACATGAGGGAACAATGCCAGAAGGGTACTCAGAATACCAAGATAAATGGGAATGAACTCAATGACTGAAGTTGTGCATATGAATCAGCTTCGTTGGTAGAATCATGTGAGCGCACGGAAGAGGATAGGTCAACCTCCAAGAATAACGGACTCAGTCAGAAAGGGTATAAGAAGCAGAGGAGAAACCAAAGGAGTACAGAAATTGTCCTCATCCCTTTATGTTTTTCTTGTTATGTCCTTGTCTCCTACTGCTGCTCCCTCTTTCAATGCTGACCTCACATTGTCGATTCCATTGGGTGTTCCTATATTAATTTTATATTCTTCTTCCAATGGCTTTGATGTACCACCAATGTTGCTTCACTTGGTTGCTTATTTCATTCAAATGAGTGGTTCCAAGAAAAGCAATGTGAACAAATGTAGTGAAGGAAATGTTAGCAGCCCTAAGGGAGATGGAAGCAAAATATGCCTCAAAAATGCATTATTTATTTTCTTTTTTTTTTCTTGACAGTGGAAGGTTTTGGTTTCTGTTAGCATTTTCTCCAAGCTGTGATGAAATTGTGTACATCCCCCAAAACAATAAAACACTACCCGCATACATTGCTGTCACGTCCACTGATCATTATTTGATTCAGTATCATTACCTATTATTTATAATAATAATAATAATAATAATAATAATAATAATAATAATAATAATAATAATAATAATAATAATAATAATGGCTTTACATCCCTCCAACTACTTTTACAGTTTTCGGAGACGCCAAGGTGCGGGAATTTAGTAACT
This sequence comes from Anabrus simplex, assembly GCF_040414725.1. Classification (NCBI taxonomy): domain Eukaryota; kingdom Metazoa; phylum Arthropoda; class Insecta; order Orthoptera; family Tettigoniidae; genus Anabrus; species Anabrus simplex. The sequence goes on from NC_090265.1 coordinate 852,874,719, forward strand.
TTTACATGCCAGTAAATCTACCCACACGAGGCTGATGTATTTGAGCACCTTCAAATACCACCAGACTGAGCCAGGATCGAACCTGCCAAATTGGGATCAGAAGGCCAGCGCCTCAACCGTCTGAGCCGTTCAGCCCGGCACTTTGCTTCAGTCTTTTCCTCATTTCTGACACATAAGTTGGAGAAAGGCAGCATTTCTAGCAGCGTTCTTGAACAAGAAATGTGTACAAGTGAGGTTACACCTTCTACTTCGCTTAACATAGCTGCTGGGGACTCTCTAGAAAATGTAACTTCTACAGCAGGGTGAAAAACAAGTGCATCCCATCAAAAACTTAACTCGAAAGGTTAGAAAAACAGTAGTTCTAAATTAACTGCCATAAATATTGTGTATTGCTCACACAGTGTGGTAATAAAAAACTCAAACAAGTGAGTGTCATCTCCAACTTCAGGCATGTTTTTCTGAAAACATGATTTTCTGAAGATGATGTACTTTTTCTCAGGAACTGCTGTAGATAATGCAATGAATTTACATAAAAATATATACTCTTGTACAGTGAAGGTTTTGGTGTAGGGATATCTTGATGAACACAGGGGTGTCCATTTTACGAAGGTTAATACCTCAAAAAGAATAGTATGACATAAATTCAGTTTTTCACATTTCTCAAATTATTTTTCATAAAACAAAAACCTTGTATCAACATGTCTGTATCTGTCTTGACTAAAGGCGAGCAAAATCTAGGATTTTTAATCATCAGTAATATCTCAGTGAAAGGTACATGATTTCTTTAAGAATAAAATGAGATACTGTGTCATTTTGGCAGTAAATGGTATGTTATGAAACTGAAAACTCTGAAAGAAATGTGTACAGGTGAATTATTCATTAACTTCCAATTTTAATTTTTGTAGGTCTATAAATGCAGTCAGTAAAAACATTTAATTGAAGCAGTGTAATTTTGCCTACATCTCCCGTAATTTTAGCTTTTAAGATGCTATTACTCATCCAAGAATTTTTTTTATGCCGCACCAACGCAGATAGTTTTATGGCAACGATGGGATAGGAAAGGGCTAGAAGTGGGAAGGAAGCAGCCATGGCCTTAATAAGGTACAGTCTCAGCATTTGCTTGGTGTGAAAATGGGGAAACCACAGAAAACCATTTTCAGGGCCGCCGACAATGGGGTTCGAACCTACTATCTCCCGAATGCAAGCTTACTGCTGCGTGCCCTTAACCATATGGCCAACTCGATCGGTCCGAGAAAGAATGACATTTGCCTTACATACAAGGTGACCATGGAGGTCCAGGACAACAAAACAAAATGTAGTATATAATTCATGAAACAATGTTTTATCTAAATGTATGACATGAAAAGCTTACCAATAGTTATAAAAATGAGTGTTCATTATATGAACAAAATCCTTCGAGATTCCCCTCAAAGCAGATATCACTATCATCAAAGATATAACTTACTGATAAGATGAAAAGAAATCCTCTGCTACAGCAAAGAAAAATTCCTTCACAACTTTTTCCTTCTCACCACAAGATAATGATGAAATATCTTTTTGTGATTTCATTCAACCTTTTTTGTGTTTCTATGGCATCTTACGTCTCAGTTAGTTTTGTTTCCTTCTCTATGCTCAATAACCTTTTATAGCTGAACTTTACTCCAGCTATTAACACAATACAAGCATACAAGCATACTTATCAGCCAAAGAAAGTAATTTCAAACATATTTGACTTGAGATGGGAAGTAGCAACTACTTCAGGAGCTGGTCAAAACATTTTAAATAATATCATACATGCTATTTCGTTTTGATATATCATCATATGTCACACATCTATATAATCTAGATGAGCGTGGAATTCCTTCACAGTGATTATTGATATATAAAGAACCCACCTCATCACTCAATAGCTCAAGATAGTTTTTGGGTTTGTACTTCTCCACCCAGAGATCAGTCTTATCACTTTCATCTTCGCTCATCAGCTCACAACCAGAGTCGACACAGGAGTCCTCCAGCGCTCGCACGCGCCTCTCGAATGCAGCCGCTTTCTTACGTTCCTCACACTGTTGCAACTGCAAAGAGACATCAAAATTTTTTAAGATAATGAGGTGTAGAACAAATTTTACTGGAATAAAGTGTCCTGAGAATGATCAAGCAAGAAAATAAAGAGTATATTGAATCAAGCAAAGAGATTACAACTCAAATAATGTGTTAGTAAATAATTATATTCCAGCAAAAAGTGTAAAATGTTAATACATGGAATTTCTGCCCAAGAATTTATTCGTGACAATGTCAAACAGCCACATATCAAACAGTTCACATGATGGAAAAAAACAAACATTACAGATAGTTTGAGGCACAGGCTTCTCGAGGTCCATGCTGTGCATTAAAGGGGTAAGGTATTCCTCAGGACAATAAGTAGGTTAAACAGAGGTTAGGTATATACAGTTATAATAATGGCATGTAGCCTCCGAAGAAGCTTGGTGCAGGTCTTTCGAGTTGACGCCATGTAGACGTCCTGTGTGTCTGTGAGGATGGGGCCCTACCTATGAAGAATTCTAATGATGAAGACGGCACACATACCCAGCCCCCGAGCCACTGGAATTAACCAATGAAGGTTAAAATCTACGACCCGGCCGGGAATCGAACCCGGGACCCTCTAAAACAAAGGCCAGCACGCTAACAATTTAGCCATTATGCTGGATATTTATAGACCTAATATCTTAAAAAACGACGTAACTTCATCTCAGTTGTTCTTCGAATATACAGCAGCAAATTTAAAAAGCCAGCATATGTTGAATTCCTTGACCAACAACTGAAAAATGTCCATCCCTATCAACTTTTTAATGCTATACGGCGCACTGGTCTTTAATCGTAAATAAACGACGTGACTTCAGCTCAGTGGTTCTTCAATTGGATACCAGTATCTTAAAGGAGCCAGCATATTCTAATCTCCTTATCCAGCAACTCAAGAATTCTTTTCTATAACATCTTTTTAGTGCGCACTGGACTTTTTAATGCTATACGGCGCACTGGACTTCATTCATAAATAAACGACGTAACTTCAGCTCAGTGGTTCTTCAATTGGATACCTGCATCTTGAAGGAGCCAGCATATTCCAGCAACTCAAGGATTCCTATATATAACATCTTTTTAATATGCACTGGACTTATTATGAATCTCTTTCAGAGAGTTATTTTTGAACATAGTGCTGCACAATATCTCACACGGTATGTACTTTTACAAGACCGTACATGTCTTTACATTGTTTAATTTCTTCATTATTTGTGTTTTAATTTTGCTTTAGGCTGACGATGACCTATTACTAGGTCGAAACTAGTCCCTAATCATTTATGTAATTTAAACTATTTACATTTTGTATTGAAAAGGTGGACCCAAATAATACATTAATTTACTCTATTGTAATCACAGTTCAATACGGATCTATCATGATGAAACTTATTTCATTTAATTCATCGTATATGGGTGAAAGATTACGTATTTCTGAACGTTGACTCATCTGGGATGGATCGTTTAGTATATTTCTCGAGGAATTACCTGAAGCACTGATTATTCAGTTTGAAAAGAGGTATGTCAGCAGAGATGAGAGCATGGCAGAGATTGGTGTTGAACTCGGACGTTACACTGGAAGTTGCTGGTTGTGTCAGAAACAACTGTTTCTGCTTGGAATCTCGTTGTTTGTTAGCCTGGTGTTTACTGGTTGAAACGTGCTGTTGCACAAGGAACCTTTGAGCAGATGTCACTGTACAATGACACGAATTACAAAATAATATCTTACTGTCAGTTGATAAACCTTCTTCTTTAAATTCTGATACATAACGTTCCAATTTTAAACTGGTTGACTGAGCTACTTTAGGCATATTATAACAACGTGTTAATGTATTCAATGAATATCAATATACAACTGCACATACTGAGCGTACAAGAACACTATGACCCGTCTCACTGCTAATTCAAACTGTGAATGACTCGTGGTGAACTAGCTGTAGTTATGAAGCAATCAAAGGGAATGCCCGAATTACGAACTAATCCGGAAACCACTAGCACATCGTCGATGAATGAGATTTCCCTAGTTATGAAATTATGGCACAGACACATTCGATGTTATGTAATGCAGCTTATCAGTGCTGTAAGTGTGATTGAGGTAGTCACGGTACTGACCGGCTGATCTCCACCACCTCCGGGCTCAACCACTCTCTTTCTTCACACCGCTTATCAGCTTATTTTATCAGCCCAGACGTGGACAGGCGTGATAACGACCTGCACTCAAGTTAAAATATTAATGTTTTGAATATAGATTTTTAATTTATTTCTCCGTTATTGAGAGGACTGATAATTTAATATAATTTAATATTTTTAGCCGATATATGGACTATATTGATTTTAATGATGAAGAATGTGGAACATATGTGCTAAACTCCAAAATATGGAAAAATATGGAAAATGAATACTCCATTTTCCAACTCCACACGTCATGATTCGTAAAGATAATGCAAAATATAATTAATTATAGCTTCCTAAAGAGATATGTATTTACATATAAATCTGTTCCCTGGTGATGATGTTCCTGTTGTGTGCAACATAATAATAATAATAATAATAATAATAATAATAATAATAATAATAATAATAATAATAATAATAATAATAAATTATTATTTATATTATTATATTTAAGGGTAAACCGGCCATAAATATCAAAGGGAATTTATCAATACTTGGGACGGCCTTTGCAGTAAGGAAAACCATCTTAGATTCAGTCATCGACTTTACATCACCAAGTGAAAGAATCTCAGTGCTTACAGTGTAATCAAGCAACAAAGCATATGCCTTGATAAATGCCCATGCCCTCACTAACATAGACAAAAAGAAAAATCCTCAGAAAGTAGAAGACTTTTGGGAACTGCTTCAAGAAACTACTAGCAAGATCCCTAAACATCACGTTAAAATCTTATTAGGGGACTTCAATGCACAGGTTGGCAGAGAGAAGAAATACAGATCAATCGTAGGACTTCATCCTGCACATCGGCGGACTAATAAGAATGGAGAACGTCTAATAAGCTTTTGCACATCATTCATGCTGAGACTCATGTCCACGCCCTTTATGAGACCTTTACATAAAAAGAAAACTTGGAGATCACCTAACCCATTGCTAGGGGAATTCCAGATTGATCATGTTGCTATTTCCGTAAAGAATATGCTTGAGATTCGGAATGTTAAAGTACGGAAAGGAGTTGTCGATTCAGATCACTACTACCTTACGCAAATCAAGGTTAGGTTCCAACCAAACAGATCCAGACCTAAAGGCAGCCGATTTCCAAGAGTGGATCCGGACTGCCTGAGGAAGAACGCTGACGTTTTCATACGTGACATACACGATCAAGATCCTAAGGTATGGCCAGATATTCGCAACACATTACAGTCATCAGCAATGAAATTTGGACAGCCACACAGAAAACGTAAACACAGATGGTGGAACACAACCTGTGATGAAGCTATCAATGACAGAATCAAAGCATGGAATCAATGGAATGGACATAGAACAGTCGACAGATGGCAGAATTTCCTCAAAAACTGACCTCAAAAACAATCTGCCGCGAAAAACGTGCATACGAGAAAAACAGACTAGCAGAGATAGAACAGAATTTCCAGAAAAAAGAGTTTCTACAAGACATTTCATGAGGACTTATCAGGGTACAAACCACTAACACTAAGTTTTCGTTGACCTAACAGATCACTAGAGACAAACAGTAAAGAGAACAGCAAGATACCGGCTGACTATTTCCAAAATCTACTGAACTGCGATCCACCAAGTGAAAGACTACAGTTTGAAAAACCTCCACCAAACCCAGACTCACAGTCCCCAACAACTCAAGAAATAAAAGAGATAACCAAATCGCTCAAAAATAATAAAGCCCCTGGGAACGATGGCACAACTGCGGAAATGTTGAAAATAGGGGGAGATGACCTCATCAGAAGAATTCATACGCTTTTAACAGAAATATGGGAGACCATGATGATTCCGAAGGACTGGAAGAATGCCATTATCCATCCGTTACATAAGAAAAGCGATCGAGCGGACCCCAACAACTACAGAGGCATATCCCTTTTACCAGTTATATACAAGGTTCTATCTAAAGCGCTATTAAACAGAGTAGAACAACAAACAGATCATCTGATTGGCGAATATCAAGCAGGCTTCAGAAAAGGTAGATCGTGTTCTAAGCAAATTTGGAGTCTGAAGACGATATTAAGGATACGCCGCAGTACCACCACATTTGTCACCTTTGTAGACTTTAAGAAGGCGTATGACTCTATCGACAGACAAACTGTTATAGACATCCTAGTAGAGCTCAGTGTGGACAAGAAGACCACAGAATTAATCCGCCAGACTCTCACAGACACAACATCTCAAGTGAAGTGCATACAGGAGTTCGACAAGGAGATGGCCTCTCCCCAATCCTTTTTAACTTAATGTTAGACAAAGTCATCAGGGAATGGGGAAAAGAAATCGAAGGTATAAACATTGGTACTCGGGGACAAAGAATTAACGTGAAGTGCCTAGTTTTTGCTGATGATCTAGCTATCTTTACCTAGACTAGTGAAGAAACCAGGTATGCCATAGAGAAGTTGCATGAGATAACATCAAAGACAGGCCTCCAAATATCGTACGAGAAGACTCATATCATGGGTAATGGACACCAGAATATCCAAAGATCCCCACTACAGACAAATTATGGAATAATCACACAGGTCCCTTCCTTCAAATATCTAGGAGAAATCATTGTACCATCCGGATTGGACAGGAAAGCTAATTTAGAAAGAGCCACCAAACTCCTGAAAGCATACCGAATAACATGGAACCACTACAATAAAAGAGTGATGTCACGAAATGCAAAACTTCGGCATTACAAGACTGTTGTTCTTCCGGAAGCCTTGTATGCCTCAGAAACCACATCTCTAGGAGGCCACTCTAAAATTGATGAAATTGAAAAACGAGACCAAAAAATTCTGAGGAAAATATATGGCCCCGTTCATGTAAATGGTATATGGATCAAAAGGAAAACTGTAGATTTGTACAAAGCAATCGACAAGTTCACCGATACTGTCCGCACGAGACGACTGAAATTCTATGGCCACATCTGTACAATGGACGACACTAGATATGCAAAAAGATTGCTTGGTATAATTAATTCAAAGAAGGTGAAAATAAGCTGGTTTGAGGAAATAAAGCAGGACTTAAAAGAAATGAACATCACAGAAGATGTCATCAGGGATCGCAAGGCTTTTGGGAATCTGGTTGCAAAGCACACGTTCACGGAAAAGGCTAAAAGAACCACAGGGAAACAATGGACGGAAGAACGCAAGAAACAGCATAGCGAGTTCATGAAGAGATTTTGGGAGGAGAAGAAGAAAGGAAAACCATCATCAAGCTAACAAGTTCCAACACGCTCTGTAAACGGGCATAACGAAGAAAGAAAGAATAATAATAATAATAATTGTACCAGTTGGTACACCTCTACGCCGCATATTTGAATTTTCCGCCTTAAAGTACCTTTCTACTGAAGAAACCCTGAACTTTAACAACTGAATCAACTCTACGGTTTATCACAAGATGTCACTGAGTGTTTTTGATTTGCTTTTGTTTTTCATTGATCAAGAAGTGTGGACATTCTCCAACAGATGTTTCTACCAAAAAACTATGATAATGCACTCTGGTGCGAAGGAATGAACTATCTTGGAGAAATTTTGTATTCATAAGTTTTGTCTTTACTAAATTTTGTTCTGTCGTTTGGGGGTTGGCAATATTAATCCTTTCTTTCTGCCTGTTTTGAATGTAGCCAATCAGGAATTTCTGTAATTAATTTTCGGCCAATCGGGACTTTCTTCTTCAATTTTGTGTATAACTGTGTACTGTAGCCAATAAAAGTTTGAGGGCGGGTTGTTATCATTCATGAAAGGTCTTGCACTTTCCACGAGGGTATAAAAACTGCTGATTTTCTTGTCTCCGGGCCACTCGAATAACATCTAGCTCAGTGTGTGAATATGTAGCAGGGGGCGGGAAGCGCCTCGTTCTTCAGGCAGCAGCTCTTCAACAAGGTAATGGCCGTTTAACATCTTTTCTTGCTAGCTCAGCAGTTTAACCCGCGGGGCAGGTTCGAAACCTTTAACATGTAAACCATAACTTAAAACATGTAATCCTTCCTATCTGGTAAAACTTCATTTATCTTGAACTGTAATTCGGGGATAGAGAGTGCCTTACCCTCTCGAGCTCCCCTTCATTTTTGAATTTGAGGTGACTACGTTTTTGTAATCGTTTTTCTCTTCCTTCTTAATGTGTTAAATTTATTTTGTAGGCTAGTCACCTCCATAGATTGGGATTAGCCCCTGTATTATCGGCCGAGCGCCTCTTAGGTTTTAAAATGTGTATTTAGGAGGGCTAGTTCACAACCCCATTCCTTTTGCTTTTAGGGCCATTTAAAATTAACCTAGTATTTTTCCATTAAGGCCCAGTAGCTTGGGTAAGAGATACCCCTGTTCAAATTTGTAAGTCGTGACTGTATGGCAAGTGATTGTAAAAGCTGAGGCTGCCCTCAAAGGGCGTGAGCGACTGTGAGCCGGTTTGCTCTTTCATTATTTTATCTCTGAGTGCCCCTAGGAGGCTTAGCATGGTAATTAGGAGCAAGTGCTCCTTGGTATGATGGGGTTTTCTGCCCCATAGTTCAAATTTGTACCTTAGTAAAGTTGGGCTAATAGCTCAAGGATTGTGAAAGTGGGGCTCGAAGCCCAAAACTTGTAAAAAATCCCTGAACTGGTAAAATTATACTTGTACCTACCTTTCATTGTTATTTCACCTAGTGGAAAATTGTTTTCTTGGTCTTGGACCGGATAGTTGGTTATTGTTTGACTCGCTGGTTTTTGTTGAAGTCTAAAGCTCTTTAACATAAAGAAATAAAGAAATGAACTGGATTAAAGCCACTATATATATATATATATATATATATTTATTAATAATAAAGCCAAGCTTTTGGCCAAATTGCATTGGCCTTCATCAGGGCATGTGAAGTTTTGCCTCCGACAGTGAGCAAAGAAATTATCTGAAGGAACATGGAAGTCATGCCCGTACTATCCACGGCCTACCCCCACTAACTGGACTGATGCACCGCCCTCTGTCGACAATTTGAGTGCGTCCCGCTGTGCCATGGTGGTGTTATGCATATATTTCTGCAGTACAGGTCTCCATGTATTTGATAACTTGAAGCCGTCTTCCCTGTTGATGTTATTTGGGCGCAGCTCTATCTCTATGGCTTCCCTCACAAGACGAGCATAGAAGTCTTTTACAGGCGCGATGACCTTCGCCTGGTCAAAGAGGATTTCATGGTCTGTACTGTAGAAATGTTCTGCTATGGCAGACTGGCTTATAGCGTTCTCCGTGGAGGATGAAAGAGCGACATTCTTTACCGATCTGGCATGACGAAAAGGCTTGTTAGCACCAGGGTGAAAGAGCACATCAGATTGGTAAAGAATGTCGCTCTTTCATCCTCCACGGAGAACGCTATAAGCCAGTCTGCCATAGCAGAACATTTCTACAGTACAGACCATGAAATCCTCTTTGACCAGGCGAAGGTCATCGCGCCTGTAAAAGACTTCTATGCTCGTCTTGTGAGGGAAGCCATAGAGATAGAGCTGCGCCCAAATAACATCAACAGGGAAGACGGCTTCAAGTTATCAAATACATGGAGACCTGTACTGCAGAAATACATGCATAACACCACCATGGCACAGCGGGACGCACTCAAACTGTCGACAGAGGGCGGTGCATCAGTCCAGTTAGTGGGGATAGGCCGTGGATAGTACGGGCATGACTTCCATGTTCCTTCAGATAATTTCTTTGCTCACTGTCGGAGGCAAAACTTCACATGCCCTGATGAAGGCCAATGCAATTTGGCCGAAAGCTTGGCTTTATTATTAATAAACATATATATATAGTGGCTTTAATCCAGTTCATTTCTTTATTTCTTTATGTTAATACAATGAGCCATGAAAACTTAAGTTCATCTAAAGCTCTTTGTTAAATCTTGTTAAGTTTTGATATTTTGAAAAAATAACCTTTATTGAAATTTTAAATTCATCTTTTGGCCTTGTAGTTAGACCCATTCTAGCCCGCACCTTCTTTCACCTCTGCCTTCCACAGATAACTCCGCAATAATAATAATAATAATAATAATAATAATAATAATAATAATAATAATAATAATAATAATAATAATAATAATAATAATAATAATAATAATAAAAACTTACATATGCCTGGGCCTGCTCCCATACTACTTCATAGGGCTGAGTCAAGAGACCTAGAGACCTTGCCTGTGCATTTAAGCTGTCAATCTAAAACAAAAGAACAACAATGAGTAAGAAAAACGGTGCCAAATTTCCCTTTAAGAAAATCAAATGATCATACATGTATGTCTTATATGTCTCTCGGTCATGGTCATCCATCAACGGATCCTAGGTAACATCACAACACACATTTCTAATTGCTAATTTAGCCAACATGGTTTACATGGATCATCTACTGAAAGGTATAAAGTGGCAGGGAGGGAGTTACTTGGGTGGAAATGTAGTAGACAGGTTGGCCTTTGCCAATGTCTTCGTCTTAATGGCAGACTGCAATGAAAGCCTGCAGTCCAATATCTCGGAACTTGAAGAAAATTAGCCTTTACAAGACTAAAGTGATGTCAGAAGGGAAGAAACCCAAGAGAACTGAATGTTAGGTCAGACATACAAAACTGGAACTGGTAGATCATTTCAAGTATTTAGGGCGTGTTTTCTCCCAGAATGGTAGTATAGTAAGTGAGATTGGATCAAGGGGCAAAGCTAATGCAGTAAGCTCACAGTTAGGATCCAACAGTATTCTGTAAGAAAGAAGTCAGCTCCTGGACGAAACTATCTTTACACCAAACTGTTTTCAGACTAACTTTGCTTTACAGGAGTGAAAGCTGGGTGGATTTCCAATATCTTATCCATAAGCTAGAAGTTACAGACATGGAAGTAGCAAGAATGACCATGGTACAAATACAAAGGAACAGAGGCAGGTGGATTCTCGGAATGAGGAGATAAAGGCCAAGTACGGAATTAACTCAATGAATGAAGCTGTACACATAAACCGGCTTCGGTGATGTGGTCTTGTGAGGCGAATGGATGATGATAGGTTACCTAGGAGAATGATGGATTCTATCATTGAGGGCAAGAGAAGTAAAGGGAGACCAAGACAATGATGGTTAGACTCAAATTCTAATGATTTAAAAAAGTATGGAACTAAACAAGGCCACAGAGGTAGTTAAAAACAGAGGATTGTCCAGGCGTCTAGTTGCAGACTGAACACTGGAGGCATAAGTCTATAATGAACATGTATGTGTGTATTTTTTTTTTTTTTTTTTTTTTTTTAAGAACTGTAAGAATACCGAAGAAACCTGTACATTGACATCCAATAAAGAGGGCAGCAAGCTCAGGAGCATATACAAAACACCACCAAATAAGTACAGCAGGCCTACCTGGTAATCCAAGTATTCTCCAGATTGCTTGCGTACATACAACCTATCCCCATCAAGGGTAGTTACGGGAACAAATGGCCATTTTGGAACGCGTTTGGAAATATGGGAATCTGCATTCTTCCTACAACAGAAAGAAAGCTCCCTTAAAATTTTGCTATCTTGCAATACTCTACAATGGAATTACTTCAACACAAGACTACTTACCCTTCACTTTGTGAAGCACTCGTTGGTAATACCAAAGTCTGATACTTTACTTCCCTCTGTTTACGACTAGATACAATTTTCTTCATCAGTTCATCATCTGCATCCACTGTTTTGACAAGTGATTTTTTCTTCCTTTTATCTGTAATAGAAACAACACATTTTTACAGCAAAATCAATCAGATGAGTTAGTTCAACACATTGGTGACCGGGTCAGAACAGAGGCTCTACCTACTGTTGACCAGATAGTTCCAGCCTGCAAGAAAAAAACTACATCGCTGCACTGAAACTAATGCATACCTGCCAACTTTACAAAACTAAAAATCACAAGATTTTGATATGAAAATAAGGGAAAATCAGCAGAAATCAGGGGATACAATTGGTCAAAACTGCTTATTCTACATGTCTTGCGCAATACTGGAGAATATATAACACTTATTGTCCCAAAACCCGACTGCACGAGGCTACAAGGCTAAAAATTAGACATCTCTACTCCCTTACACGAACTATGTGAGCGAGATGATTGTTCTCTAATAAGCCTTCCAAAAACAGTATGAATTCATGCTCCACACGTGTGAATCAGTCATGCACTTAGATGCCATTATTTAGCAAATGCATAGATTAAGATATTGCATCACGCGCCTGCGCAATTATATGAAGCCCAATGCTTTTTTTTTTCAAGTAATAAAATTAAAATTTGCCAAAACTGTCTCCAAATGGCTCCTAAAAGCTCTAGAAGAGTCATTAGTCGCTATCTTTGTAATTCTGTCACTATACTTTTTTTTAAACTCCAAATCTAGCAACTAGTCTCAAAAATCGACTAAATTAATGTAACAAACACGAACATAGCACGCGAAAGCAAGAGATTGACAATCAATACACGCGTCACGATATACAGGTTTCAATAAACATCGATATTTCATTTGAAAGCGGGCAATGAGCGAAGGACTTCCGGCCAATGGCGTACAAAGTAGAAATGGCGGGATTTGAAAACAAATGTTAAGTGCACCAAAAAATAAGCTAAAATTGGGACAAAATAATAAAATAATAGGGAGTTGGGAAAAACTGTTGAAACTCGGGAGTCTCTCGCCTAAGGTGGCAGGTATGCTAATGTAACGCAAAACATATTCTAGATAATGACCTCAAACTTCTATATTACGAACTGGATTATCTTTTGAAAAGCCTCCGGCTGTAACTGTACCTATTACATACTACAAGTGATATCTATACTCGAGTTGTATATATCTGAGTCAAAGCTGTACCAGTATTCCAAAACACAAGATTGTTGCCTACGTTGTGACATAGAAGGACCAAAATCATTGTGCAAATCACTCACATAATTACAAATATTTAATTTGCTGTCTCTAGGTACATCTGATAACTGGTCTGCACATAATTCATCACAAATATCTATATATGTTAACAACTGTATGCACCGCGCCATATTGACACCTGCCCTGAAGCTCCAAGGAATAGCTCGACATTTCCGATATTATTTTGTTAATTAGATGAAGGTTTAAATAAAAGATGATGATGGAGCAATAGCTGCCTTATACTACAGTATTTATTCCATGACTAGACTGTTTAAAACTTAACATTTCGCACCAGATTGTAGCCCAAGATGGTTTGAATGGTCATGTTCACAGTGGAAGGAGAGATATTCACCCTACTGACTATCTCATGTTGGGTTTGTGGATTTTTTTGGCACGCCATTTGCCTCATGCCTCAAAGGACAACAGGCGAAACTCTCCTGGTTTCCTCTTATGCGAGCTTCCTTTTTTTTTGCAAATGTTTACCAATGGACCCTGTTATGTGCAACAGAACACCATATTGTTCACAGTAGCTTTTCTCAATGGTCAAACCATTCTCCTGACACTCTTTCAATCTTCTGTCTTACGAGAAATCTGTATGGAAAATGATCATGATGTACCCTTTCCAATAATGACGACTTTCTGGTGCCATTTACAGCTACATACATGAGGTTCAGCCAACTGTTAGAAGAGACATAAGACTAACAATAACACCTGCACCAGACATTCTAGCTCAATCTCACAGGTGGCAGTGGCACCACTAAATCGTTTGGATATATCCTAAACAACCTTCTATTATTAGTTAGGTACTGTGCTTGCCAAGAAAGAAATTACACTTAAACTCAAACCAACGAGGTTCAACTTCGAGACACAAAAGATACTTGTCTCATTTAACAACAATGGACAAGGCAAACAAAATAACTGCAATAAGGAATTTTCTCATCAATACAGATCATGAGTCATGACAGACTTACTGCTTACTTTCACCATTCACAATTAGAATTAAAGAAGGTTCAACCTATTTCATACAAAGTGTGTTGTATAAGGTGTTCACAACATGTTATTTATTATTACTAGTACCGGTTTCGACGCTTAATGGCGTCATCATCAGCTAGAAATCACAAAGTGGGCAGGGTACATAACATAAAATTGTGTACATGATACATGCATTGCAAAGTACAAATGATTGACAGTTTTTACATTAAGAGCTAGATGAATAATGAGTAAAATATGATGGCATAATATAACGCATAGAGGCGTTATAGTCTAATGAGGTAGCTAGGTATTGTACAATAAAATTGGTCTGATGAATGAGAGTAAAAGTCTTAGTATAATAATAAAACGATGCGGTAAAATTGTCCACTCTTCTGTTGTTATCAGTGGAGATATATAAGTCCAGGTCCAGTGTTGTGTGTGGTTGGCAAGACCATCAAATATTTGTTTAAGGCTGGTACGTCTGACGTTGAGTGGTTGAATAAGGTTGAATTTTGAGGTCGTCTCAGCTCAACATAGGTGATAAAGCTTAAAAGGAAGAAAAGCTAAGTTAATGAAATGGATAGCTAAAGATGGGTTCGCGGCCAAATGTGATGGAATATGGGGCTCACCTTGTTCAGTGTGCTGGTTGTGTGTTGTGAGAAGGGTTGTGGACAAGTGAGATGGATGTAAGTTGAGTGTGAGTGAGGAGAGGTGGGAGGGGCAAGAAAGGGAGAGGAGGGGAGTAGAAGGGATGGGAAGGCGGAGTTTAAGGCGGGTCAGGGGGATGGAGTGGTAGTAGTGTGCGACATAGGAGAGTGTTGTGCAGAGTGTAAAAGATCGATTTCTTCTTCCTGGATTTGATGCCTCTAAAGACTTCGATTAGAAAGTCAAAAAGAATATTAGATTTTTCTGAAATTCCATTGAGGTTTAGATTGGGATTTAAAAATTGGTTTAAATGAATAAAACAGTTTTCCGTAACATCGAGTAAAGGGCCTTTGTTTATATTCTTGAGAATTTCTAGGTCTTGTTCTATGGTAGTGAAATTATGCTTTGAGTCATGTATGTGTTGGCCTGTTGCAGAAAACCTATTATACTTAATGGCATTAAGAAACCATAACTTTCAATACGAGTGTGATCGAGGAACTAAAGCGTACGCTGGAAGAAAGAGACACGACCATAAGGGAATAAAAAAGGGGGCTGCAAATTAAAACAGACAGTTTAGAGCAGTACCAAAGAAGACAGTGCTTGCGTGTGTTTGGTGTGGAAGAAACTGCAGGAGAAAACACAGACAATATTGTCATTGATATTGCTCGTGAAATTGGGGTGGAACTCTCAGTGGACGAAATAGACAGATCGCACAGGGTTGGGAAAAGTCAACCTGGCCGTCCAAGACCCATAATTGTGAAGTTTGTTTCGTACCGGAAAAGAAATGCGATGTTTATAAACAAAAAGAAACTCAAGGGTACAAATAAAACAATTAGAGAGGACCTAACCCCAGAGAGACTGCGGCTTCTATAGGATGCTATAAGTAAGTTCAGTGTGCAGAACATGTGGTCGAAGGATGGCATAATTTATGTTAAGCAGGGAACTCGTAAAATACCTGTGTCAAACCGCGAAGATCTCGAACGTATTCGCTAACCAAGAACCGACATTCTGCAAACTAAATACCGCTGTATAGAACTATAATCATAATTTCAACTGTAGGTATGGCCTACATTTTTATCATTAATTTCAATTTTTAGTTTCTTAATTTTATCTAGTGTGGTTTTTCCTTTTATATCTACAGTTAAAATTTACGTTGGCAGCAACAAGTAACCAGGAAACAAATCCCTCTAGTTTCAGCCTCTCCAACCCACAGTCCCAAGCACGTCACTACCTGTATCTCCCAGCCCCCACCTTAAGTACCGCTAATCACCTTCAAGACATTCTTTCGCCTTACCCTACCTCCTTACAAATAGCTCATGTAAACAGTCAGAGCATTCTCCCACATTTCCCGGAATTCCCTGAAATATTCTCAACCTGCAACCTGCATGCCATACTATTCTCAGAGTCGTGGTTGCATCAGTCTATCCCTTCATCTCTTGTTAGTATGAATGGTTATTCATTAGTTAGGAATGACAGGAGCGGTAAGCTCGGTGGAGGAGTCGGTATGTATATACGGGATGATGTGAAGTATACGGTGATATTAAAATCCCCCAGTGAGTTCTCTAATAGCCCTGAATTCTTGTTCGTTGAGCTCACAGTTCGCGGTACGAAGTGCTTGCTTGGTGTGGTGTATCGTCCACCAAAGACTGGTAACATCACAAATCTAGAGGAAGCCCTACATGATCTAACACCCAGGTATGAACATTTGATTTTAATGGGAGACTTTGATACAGACTTGACAAACAAATCTACCGAAACAAAACGATTGACTGAGATGTTTTCATCCATTAATTTGACAATACTACCCCTAAACCCAACACACCATGTTGCCAACTCACGTACACTCCTCAATCTAATAATTACTAATAATACCAACCGAATCCTAACTCATGAACAAATGCCCGTTCCCGGTCTCTCCCGACATGACGTGGTTTACGCTGCATATTCCTTGAAGTGCCCTAAATTCAAGCCAAAATTAATTACATATAGAGATTTTAAACACTTTAATGAAGATGCATTTTTTGAAGATGCTCTTAACACACCATGGCACAACATTCAGTTCATAAATGACATTGACGGAAAAGTAAATCATTTTAACGAACTACTTCTGACTCTGTATGACAGACATGCACCACTACGCACTGTTAGGGTAAAGAGACCTTCAAACCCATGGCTGTCCCAAGAAATATGTGACCAGATGAAAATAAGAGACGCAACCTATAATTATTACGTGAAATATCCTACATCTGACAATTTCGGAAAGTATAAAAAACTCCGAAACAGAACAACACAGTTAATTAGAAATGCTAAAATACGTCACCCTTATGATATTTTGAACACTCAAAATTCTAGTCAGATTTGGAAATCTCTTTGCGAAATGGGATTATGCAAAAACAAGACAAATAACAACAACTGTAATGTAACACTAGCTGACCTAAACTCATACTTTAGCTCACGATCCTCTCAGATTGACGAACAGACCAAAGCAGCAGTAATTAACAGAATATCCTCAAGAACAAGACATAATGGCGAGCAGTTCTACTTTTCTCATGTGACCCCCAGTGACGTTAGGGAAGTCTTCAGTGAAATAAAGTCAGGGTCCACTGGCCATGATGGAATCAACCTGTCTCTTTTAAAAAGAATCATAGACATCATACTTCCAACGGTCACACATATCATTAATAACTCACTCATGACTGGAGTATTTCCTTCGAATTGGAAACATGCAATCATCCGACCTTTCCCTAAAAACAACAACCCCAACAGTCCCGAAGATTATCATCCTGTAAGTATCCTTGCTATATTAGGAAAATTGTTGGAGAAAATAGTACATAAACAAATGACTGAATATCTTATACAGTACAACTTACTTGACAAATATCAATCGGGATTCAGACAAAACCACAGTACTGCCACTGCATTAGTTAAAGTGACAAATGACATGCAACTAGCGATAGATAAAGGACAAATGACTATACTTGTTCTCTTGGGCTTAAGCAAAGCCTTCGATTGTGTAGATAGAGACATATTACTCGCTAAACTTAAGGCGCTGAAATTTTCTTACAGCACTTTAACCTGGGTACACTCCTATCTTAGTGATCGTCAGCAGCGCGTATCAGTGGGAAACGATATATCTTCGTGGCAAACCACTAAGATGGGCGTGGCTCAGGGAGGAGTATTGTCACCACTTTTGTTCTCATTGTACATGAACGACTTATCCGAGACACTGACCAATTGAAAATATCATCTGTTTGCAGATGATATTCAGTTATATATTCACACAAAGCCTAATGACTTAAACAATTCAATCACTAAGTTAAAAGAAGACCTAGCAAATGTTAATGACTGGACTAGCAGACATGGCCTGAAAGTGAACCCATCAAAATCACAGGCCATCATAATTGGCACGTATAAATCTCATGCTAAAATACAAAACATGTCTATACCCAGTGTTATGCTTAGTGGAATACCAGTAACATCTAGCGATCATGTAAAGAACCTTGGAGTAGTATTCGATAAATATTTAAGTTGGTCGGAACATGTCACAAAAATTTGTCAAAGAGTATTTTACTCATTACATTCTGCAAAAAGAATGAGGGACTTCCTTCCAAGAAACACAGGAAAATTATTAGTACAGAGTCTAATATTTCCAATATTTAACTACGGAGATGTAGTTTATAATAGTATGAGCAAAACACTTTCATGTCGACTACAGCGAGCCTTCAATGCTTGTGCTCGATTCGTATTAAATATCCCAATCCAAACTCATATTAGCCCTTTCCTCTCTCAGCTGTCATGGCTAAGATTGACTGAACGACGTAAATACCACGCTGTTTCCCTTCTCCAGAGTATTCTGCAAACAAGCAAACCAGACTATCTTAGAACAGACTTTAAATACCTCTCCCCTTCCGATAGAGCTCCCTCAAGGTCATCTACACGTTCCCTCTTGTCCATTCCCATTCACCACAGTAACGCGTACAACAACTCATTCATACCTGCTACCATACGTTCCTGGAACTCAATCCCAGCTGAAATTAGAGGCATAGGCAATCTGAGGCTATTAAAAAGGAAATGTTTAATGTGGTACTCAAATATGTAAAAAGTAGATTTCACCAATGTAAAAATTTAATAATTAGCTCTTAATTATCAATAAAGATAGAAAATTATAGAGGTTAAGTAAATTAATTTTAGTGAATTTTAGAAATATATGTAAAAATGATTTTATGTACATTATCCTGTAAATTGTATAAAGCTGTTGTATAATATGGTTTGGCATAATAGCAGGCTTCATAGCCTGAGCCCCACCATATAAGAAAGGCAATAAACTAAACTAAACTAAACTAAACTAAACTAAACTAAACTAAACTAAACTAAACTAAGGCTGGTTGAATCCTCAACAGCTCCGCCATCAGCAGTCATAGATGGCCTAGACATCAATGAAGAGGCATACTAGGGAAATGAGGAGTGAGATAGTTTCTCATTGCATTCCTCAGTTAAGTAACAAAATTATTCAGATGAAGACATGGGACATTGTAGTCTAGCTCCATGGCTGAGTGTCTTGGCCTATCGTTTGTGGGGCCCCAGGTTTGATTCTCCACCAAGTTAAGTAATATCAATTTCAAAATGGTTAATTCCCTTCACTCGCCAGACCCGCGGTGTAGGGGTAGCATGCCTGCCTCTTACCCTGAAGCCCCGCGTTCAATTCCGGCGAGCTCAGGGATTTTTACCTGGATCTGAGAGCTAGTTCGAGGTTCACTCAGCATACATGATTACAATCGAGGAGCCACCTGACGGTGAGATGCAGCCCCAGTCCAGAAAGCCAAGAATAATGGCCGAGAGGACTCGTCATGCTGACCACACGACACTTTGTAATCTGCAGGCCTTCAGGCCGAGTAGCAGTTGCTTGGAAGGCCAAGGCCTTTCAGGGCTGTTGCGCCATGGGGGGAGGGGGTGATTACCTTCACTCAGGGACTGGGTGTTTGACTGTTCCCATAATCCCAGCAACTCGTACATCGCACTAACACAGTCTCCTATACATGGCAGATGCCACCCGCAATTAACAGAGGACCTGTCTTACAAGAACTACACCAGGCTAGCAATCATCATCATCATCATCATCATCATCATCATCATCATCATCATCATCATCATCATCATCATCATGTGTTCTGCCCACAGCCATGTGTTCACACAGCAGTTCTACATGTTCTCCTGTCATTTGCCATCCAGGTTAGCAATAGTTGCACAAAATTATTATTATTATTATTATTATTATTATTATTATTATTATTATTATTATTATTATTATTATTATTATTATACATAACATCAGAAAATCACAGTCTCAAATCAAGAAATCAGAGAACGGGCAACACACATTTTATGAGGTGTCACAGACAAAGTTGTCGAGTTCCGGCGGTCCGTTCTACATTAACGGCAGCGACTGTCGACCTTTAAATAACACTAGTATGTTTTTATTGTTCACCAACCTAATCAATACAATACAATCTTAAAAATTAGGACTTTGTCCTTATCAAAATTTTTAACATAAAATTAATACATTGGATGGTACATGTTTCGCCTATCAACAGTAGGCATCATCAGCCATATTTTTTACCTTAGGAATAGATTGGGTACCTAATTGGAAATAACTTATGAATACTGTTAAAAACTAACTATGTCTTGTAAAATGGATTAGACATTGTTAAACAACTAATACAATATAAAATGTAGTATACTATTAATAATATTTGTGTTAATATTTGAATCTAAAAACATGACAATTATTTAAGAATTATGACATAGGTGGTTGATTCTTGATATTACCGAGCTCGATAGCTGCAGTCGCTTAAGTGCGGCCAGTATCCAGTAATCGGGAGATAATGGGTTCGAGCCTCACTGTCGGCAGCCCTGAAGATGGTTTTCCGTGTTTCCCATTTTCACACCAGGCAAATGCCGGGGCTGTACCTTAATTAAGGCCACACCCGCTTCCTTCCACTTCCTCGGCCTTTCCTATCCCATCGTCGCCATAAGATATATCTGTGTCGGTGCGATGTAAAGCAAAATAACAACAACAACAAAAATTCTTGATATTAAAAGATATTACAATAAAGATTAAAATTTAGGCATAGGGATGTGGCGACCCATCCACCCAGTGGGAAACCACTGCAATCAGCCACCCGAGTATTGGCGGGAAAACCATAACATTTGAGGGGTATGGAGGAAATACCTACTCCCAGTCCTGAACAAGTAGGATGAATCACCTTCCCAGATCACATCTGGGATTGTAACTCCTGACCATGGTCAGAACATTGATCAATGATCAGACAATCAACTTATCATGGAGAGTCTTCAAATAAAAGAATCCACCGGCTTGGACATCCAACATTCTAGACCCGAGCAAAGACACCATTCAGATACGGTGGGGTGTCACATAAAAGATCATGGCGAGTCGGAGCGCCTGGAAGCCCAACAGACGAACCACGGACACAGATACAGGCTTAAATTCAGTAAACCAGGAAAAATCTCTTTCTTTGCAACATTAAACATCAATTCAATAATGGAAGTTGGGAAGTTTAAACACTTAACTGATGTCATAGATCAACACAGGATTCTAATCACAGCCCTACAAGAACATCAGAACACAGATCAGGACCCATTTTAATCTGGGGGGATATCGTCTTTACAAAGGACCTCCAGGAAAGAGAGTAATGAAAAATGTTCCCCAATTTGGAATGGGATTCCTGGTTCATACTAGCATATTAGATTCAGTGGAGAACTTCTCATCGAACTCATCAAGAACTGCAACCTTAACGATTAGAGTAGAGAACAAAATATATACACTGATTAATGTCCATGCCCCAACAAATGAAAAAAACAGGACAAATAAAGAGGAAACTTAAATGTTTTGGGAGGAGCTTGACCAACTGATTTCAAATATCCCTGACAACCATGTTAAAATTATGCTTGGAGACTTCAAAGCGAAAATTGGACAAGAGAGAAAATATCGCACAACGGTAAGTAAATGGCCAGCACACAAATTGACAAATAGATATGGTCAAAGATTAACTGAGCTTTGCACAGACCGTGAGCTTATTCTTGAAACCACAAGATTTAAGAGAAAACCACACAAATTAATGACCTGGAAATGCCCTAATGTTAAACTGGGTGAGTTTCAGATAGACCACATAGCAATGGATAAAAAATACCATAGAGAAATTTATAATGTCAAAGTCCTTCGTGGGGTAGACATCGATTCTGATCATTATATTTCAAAGATTAAAATCAAGTTAACCCCAAGAAAACATCACAAACCATTTAAATTCACTAGAAGAAGGAAATATGACCCCAGCTACTTAATAAATAATGCTGTGTATACAGAGAGATCCAAAACACCTCTAAGCGACAAACTGGAAACGATTATTGATAAACTAAAAAATATTGCAGAAGAAATTGCTCCTATGAAAAGGAGAAAGAAACACGCCTGGTGGAATGAGGAATGTGATATGGCAATACAGAAAAGACACAAAGCATGGCTAAATGACCAACAAAAGAAAACGGCACAATCTCGAGATGAACTAACTATTGCTACAAGACAAACGGCCAAAGAACTTAGAAGAATCAAAAGAGACCGCCAAAAAAAAAACCTAGCTAACATAAATGAATCATTCAAACAACATAAGACACAAGATTAATACAGGACATTTAAACAATATCAATCAGGGTATACTCCACCTACACTCATGATGAGAAATAAACAAGGACAACCAACACACAATAATCAGGAGAATGCCAAAATTCTAGCTGATCACTTCAAAGAATTACTAAATGCTGAAGACCTAAAAGAATACCTAGAATTTTCACCTGATCCAAAAAATAAAACACGTTAGACAAGGTTATTCCACCAGACTTCCATGAGGTACTTCAAGTGATTAATTGGCTCAAGAATTATAAAGCTGCAGGAGAAAATCAAGTGGTTGCAGAGCTGTGGAAGAATGCAAATAACCAAACACTTCAAAACCTACACAAACACATCATAGACATATGGAACTCTGAAAAACTGCCTGCAGAATGGAATACAGCTATAATTCATCCAATACACAAAAAGGGGGATAGACTGGATCCAAATAATTACCAAGGGATCTCTCTACTTGATATCACATATAAGATCCTGTCTAGAATTATCCTCACGAGAATTCAAGAACAGCTCGACCAAGAACTTGGAGAGTATCAGGGGGATTTCGACCTGGAAGAAGTTGTCCTGACCAAATTATTAGTCTTAAGTGGATTATGAACCATCAAAGAATGAAACAAAAAGCTAGTTATCACTTTTGTTTACTTCAAGAAAGCATATGACAGTATTCATCGTGAGACATTACTTAAAATCCTTAAAGAATTTGGGTTACACAAGAAACTCATTAATATCGTTGGTGTTACCCTCAAGAACACTAGAGCAAAAGTTAAATTCCAAGGAAAGTTGTCTAAATCATTTGAAATCCGGACTGGACTTCGACAGGGGGATGGTCTCTCACCAATACTGTTTAACTGTGCATTGGAGAAAGTCATGCGAGAATGGTCTAAGAAATGTCAGCCAAACATCAAGATTGGCAAAAATATCAAACTCAATTATCTAGCATTAGCAGATGACCTTGCAATACTTGCATGTAGTGTGGAAGAGGCTAAACTCCAAATTGAAGAATTAGAGGCTAAACTCCAAACTGAAGAATTAGAACGAATAGCAGCAAAAATTGGATTACAAATCTCCTTTGAAAAGACGGAAATGATGCCTTCCTTCAAAGTGGAAACATCACCTATCACACTGACTAATAACAAACAAATTAAAGTTGTTAATAAATTTAAACATCTTGGAGAGATTATAACTTGGAACTTAAAAGAGAAAATATCAGTTGAAAATAGAATTACCAAATTAAAACAAGCACAACACATTACTTGGCCAACCTACAAGAACAACGCTAAAAAGAGAAAGATGTTCCACCTATTCAATACAATAATATTGTTGCGCGAATTAATGTAGCAACATATTTAATATGTTACGGGACCGGTTACGAAGTGTCATAAGTGTTACAATTGTGTTGACTTCTTGCCATTTTTGTGTCGGCTGATGATGACATGGACATATGTCGAAACCAGTCCCATAACATATTAAATATATTGCTACATTAATTCGTGCAACAATATTATTTTACTGAATAGGTGGAACATCTTTCTCTTTTTAGCATTGTAATTATTAGTTCAATACGAATCAGTGATGAAGTTTTTAATTTTAAAACAACCTACAAGAAGAAATCTCTCTCGATAAATGCAAAATTTAAACACTACAACTCTGTTATTAAGCCTGAAGCAACCTATGCTAGTGAAACCTTATTCAATTTGAATACGAAATCAGCTACAGATAAATTACAGAAAATAGATATACGAATCATCAGAACAATTATAAACAATGGTGATTACTACGTAATGAAGTTGTATACCAGGAGACTGAGTCTACAATAGATACAATGCGGAAAAGAAGAATTGCTTTTTTTCTGTCACAATCACGACTACCAGCGACTAGGATACTCAAACATTATTCAACTACTTTTGGAAAAGTAAAACTAAAAATCACTGGTTCAAAGAAGTCCAGGAAGATTTAAATGAATTAGGCTTGACAATTCAACAAATTGAAAACAGAGAAGAGAAGAGGATCCTGAGAAATAACGACGTGAGACTTAAACTGAAGACCTAAACACGCAAACAGTACAACATAACTGACGAAGAATGAGCAGCCAGGTCAGAGAGAATGAAACATTTCTGGGAACAAAAGAAGAAAAATCAACCAAACTTGTAACCAATATTCATAAGACTTGACTGTATATTGTTTCAGTACTCCAATGTGGGCGTAAAATAAATAAATTTAAAAAAGATAAAAATAAGGAAACACATTCCATTTAATTGTCAAATGGCGTGGTGTTAAAAATTTCAGGAAAGTTGAGCATTGGTAATGGTCGTTGGTTCTTGAAGTTGATAAGTATTGATTTTCATTTATATGCTTATAAATTTTGAAGAATTTTCATATGATGTAGATGTTGATTCCCACAGGGAACCTAAAATATTTGGTCCAACGGACCATTATATTGCTATTATAAATTTACTCATTCAGGACAAATATTTTAGGTTCCCTATGGGAATCAACATCTACATCATTTGATGGCCAGGCAGGCATCTATTTTTGGAAATGAGACATAGCTTTCATAGTGCATTGGCACTGCTGGTGGCTTCAAATAGCCTATGCAGTGGCCTCCACGGTATGCACTAGCCTTGCATCTTGGGTGGTGTGCTAAGTCCCAACTGACGAGCCTAACTTAGCACACGAGGGCGAAACGCAGGCAACCAAGAATGAGTTAGCTGGAAAATTTATAATGTCCAATAACTGACCATTATATTGGAATTTTCATATGGCGTGGTTCCCTTTCCACTAGTATGCTCACCTCAACACAGCCAACAATAAAGAGCCACATCTATCGCAAACTCTTCCCACAAATACTACATCAAAGATGATGGCCTAATGACGTCTACACAAACTTCAATATGGCCTATAGCACCAGCATTCCAACTAATATTATCTCAAAAAGAACCACGCCATATGAAAATTCTTCAAATTTTTATTTACTGTAACTTCAAGAAACAGTGGATTTTTTTTCTATTTTCAAGACATTTTATGACTCAGATTTTGTTCTAAGCCCCTTTTAAAATGTACTCAGTGCATACTCATTAGTTTGACTCTAGGACATTTCTGAGAACAAAAGAAGAAACATCAACCAAACTTGTAACCAATATTCATATGACTTGACTGTATATTGTTTCAGTACTCCAATGTGGGCGTAGTTGTAATTATATCAGATCATTGCCAATGCCTGTTGTGTTTATTTTAATTCAAACTGTATAAAGCAGCTGAAGATGTCTCCTAGGAGATGAAACCTGTACTGCGTATCTTTTTAAATAATATAATTAATTGCTACGAGTGATTAGAAATTGCATTTATTGGGTGGAAATCCTCAAATCCCTATATATTCTGAATATTCGAAGTCAATACGGAACAACAATGAAATATATAACTTGCAATATATGGTATGTTTTGAGCTGTCAGTGGTGAGTTGACTTGGAATGACATGAGTATAGGAATATGCTTGAGTAGAGCTTTTAAAAGTATAAAGAGGACAGACTGGGGCAAATATTAATTTATAAGATGAGGATTAAGGGAATGGAATAAATTATGAAGGAAAATGTTCAATATATTGAAAATGCTAAGAAAACAATTGATAGGAAATCTGCCACCTGGGTGACAGCCATAAATGCAGATCATTGATTGATTGATTGATTGATTGATTGACTGATTAGCAACGAATGAAGGGGCACTGGGCAAAATTCAAAGCCCAGAGAAGACAGCTGAAATAATGTGGTCCTTAGTAGGCCAATACAAACAGAAGAAATGATGATAATAAATCAGATGGCCTCATCAACCACACTGCACACCTCATGAGGTGATGCTGTCTAGAGCAGCCTGCCAACCAATTCCAATTGTGCTATTATCTAACAACAAAAATCTACTAGACAGGCACTATGGCCAAGTTATTTTTTAAGTTTACTGGGTGAAGTGGAGTGTGTCATCAGAGGTCAACATCGATGTGGAGTGCGAAGACTTTCGAACACCCTTCAAAAATAAACTAAATTAGTCGATCATGAACCCGCAAACTTGGAATCATGATCTATTGGGAAATGTTAATATTTTAAATTAGATACTATAGACAATACAGAAACAGAAATATGATTTTCATTTCTTGCAACTGGGATCATGAGTCAGACACACTACCATGGTCTATCAAGGTAGCCTAGAAAATGACACTGTTAAATCACCTATTTCTTACAAAACACAGCAGAAACTGGTTAAGATGTCCTTCTCTAGCGCATTTCCCTGGTTATTACATCATTATTACAAAATCCCAGTCCATGTCCTATTAAATACATGCTAAAGAAACCTGGATAGCACATTTACATCACTCTCAGTACGTTCGTAACTCCCATCATAAGAAATTCAAATTCGTGTTCCCAGCCACGTTGAGCGACAACTGGCCTGGGTAAGGATTTGGTAGAGAACTTAATTTCACAGCCCCGGAGCACGGTACCATGTCGGCCTACAGCTCCAGGGAGTGTCAGTCTCAAGCCTTTTTTTGATGTGGGCCTGTGTTTGTTTGGATTGCAAAACAGCAACTTGTGTGACATGTTGGTACTTAATTTTACATTTATAAGTGAATTGTGTAACGTATGTAAATACTAGGCCTACTGTACGTGTGTATACAGCTGACGTGTTGGTTTCCTAATTTTATGTTCCTAAGTGAATTTTGTAACAATGTACATAAATTAGGCCTACTGTACTTAAGCACAGTGGTTTGCAGGACATTCAGTTATGGAAAAGAAGAAAGCTAGACAGTTTACAAATGATGAAAAATTGAAGTTTATTGAGAAATCGGATGCTAATCCACATATGAAACGTGTGCAAATTGCCCAAAAGTTGGGACATTCCTATGATACCGTAACTTTAAACATAATTGTAAGCAATATGTATAGTTTGCGTCTCTACGAACATTTTTCCTTGATGTTTTACTATGTTGGTGTTCTTGAAATGTATTATTTCATTAATTAAAACTGTAAACATGTTTCTTTTTTTCATCATAATTATTTTTAATTCAAATCTAATTTAAATTTAACAACGTAATTATTTTTCATTTTTTAGCACGTTCCCTTTTATGATATTTTTTTGGTCCCCACAAAATTGTCCTAAGCAGTTTTGGCTGTAATTCAAACATTTAGGTACTCACTCCAAGGTTTGTTTTCTTTCTCCTCCAGCTCAATGTCATCAATATCCCCAAACAGCTCTTGCACTTTTCTTTTCTTTGAGTCCACTTCTGATAGCAGTGAAGAGGTGCGTGCTGGTGTTCCCAACTTCTTTTGTGTGGATGGAAAGTTATCATCCAGTAAAGATGTCTGTGGTGCTGGTGGTGGTTCCGACTCTTCCAATGAGGTTAGAAAATCATCATCCAGCCATGATGGGCCAGCTACCTGCAAGTATAGAAATTCAAAACTAGTGACTACTACTTTAATAGGAAGACATTAAAACTTAGTTTTTCATGAAAGATGAACTTCGTTTCTTCTTATACACAATGGTCAACAGTGAAATTTTTGTACAAACGATTAACGATACAATGATAATCACCTCTGTAACGATAAAATGTTCTGGTCCCAGCAATAATTCAATGTGATGCCACTAAGTGATACTCTTGAGAACAATAAATCTCTCTATTACAATTACTTTATCAGACCACACTGACGTGCTTTCCTCCTGGTACTACAACAATACAAATGCCGAAAGAGTCAGGGAAAAAATGTTGCCGTCACTTGAAGAGCGTAAATCTGAATGAACCAACCTTTTCTCCGCAAGAGCTATTGCATCTCATGGAGAAACAATTTGTTTTTATGTCACACTTACACAGATAGGTCTTATGACAACGATGGGATAGGAAAGAACTCAGAGTGGGAAGGAAACAGCCGTGCTCTTATTAAGGAAAATGGGAAACAACAGAAAACCATCTTCAGGGCTGCCAACAGTTGGGTACGAACCCACTATCTCCTGAATGCAAGCTCACACCTATGCTACCCTAATCACACAATCAATTTGCTTGCGTCAGTTTGCAATAATCAGGAGTGGAAAGGGTACTGGAACAGGAAAATACAGACTGATAGCATGAGTCACAACCAGCCTGATATTGTAGTAACAAACAAGGCTTCAAGGGTATCAATTAACTTAACACAGCTAGGCGACAAATATAATGGATCAAAAGCCGGCAAAATTAGGACAATTGCTAGTCCTCCTCCCGTCCAGCTATCTGCCACTGTCTGTCATCTTCAGAGTCACCGTGTACATATACTATTGGGTGGTGTGAATAAAAATGAGTCTTAAGCGAGTGAGCGTGTGCTCGCTGAGTGCCAGAGTGTCTCCCTGCCGATGAGCTTCCACTCCGCATTTGCGGTGAATAAAAATATAGAGCGGAAGCACAGCGTACACTCGAGTGTCTGGAGCAGCCTCTCAGTGTCACTGATCAAGGTCGTGCACGTGCCATGCACATAACACCTTAGACTGTGATAACACTTCGATGACTTCTGGATAGTTCAATGCTTAACATGGCAGGCGACGACAGTGTGGAATTCCGCTTTTCTTTTATCTCCATTTTAAAGAAATATACAATTATGTTTTCAGAGACACAGTTACTGGATAAGAAGAACAAGAAAACAAGTGCAATAAATCCAGTTCAGTGTGAACTACTCGCTAAATTTAACTTAAACATTTCCGTCCAACAACTGTCTGATTGGTTGAATGGTCAGCATTGAGGCCTTTGGTTCAGAGGGTCCCGGCTGGGTCGGGGATTTTAATCGCCCCTGATTAATTCTTCTGGCCCGGAGACTGGGTGTTCGTGTTTGTCCCAACACTTTCCTCTTCATATTCGCACAACACACTATGCTACCAACCATCACAGAAACACGTAATAGTGATTACATCCCTCCATCTAGGGTTGGCGTCAGGAAGAGCATCCGGTCATAAAACAAGGCCAGATCCACATGTGCGACACAATTCGACCCAGGACTCCACAGAGGTTGGAAAAGCGGTAGAAGGAGAAGAAGAATTTCCGTCCAACTGCTGGTAAAAAATTTCAAAAAATGAAAACGAGACTGAAATATAAAGTAGAATTAAAGCGTACGGGGAAACAAATGATATCGTTAAAATAATGGGAGAAGCGGCTGATGAATCTTATGCAGGGTGAGATAACCCTACCATCGGCCGTCTGAAAAGTAGGAAATCATAGCCTGAATATTACGACATTAATAAACTGAGGAAAATGGTAGGCCTATAACGTAAATAACAAACGTCAATTATGATGAAAATAATATATTGACAATTGAACGTAATTTTTAAGGAGCCAGATCTGCAGACCCGGATGAGTTGGCCTTGCGGTTAAGGGCGCGCAGCTGGTGTCGTATGAGTTGCGCCGAGTAAAAGTTGCGCCGTTTAAAATCAGTAAAACTTGCGCCGTGGTCATTAATCATTTTAGGAACTAGAGGTCTTGTTTGGGAATTCCACAGGGAAGCTTCACGTTTCAGAATGATTACATTACAGCTTTCCAAATAGACCTCCGTTGCTCTCAAGATCCTTTGGTCTAATTGCACGTAACTTCTTTCTCTTCTTTTGCCCTCAAGATGAAGTTCATTCCTGGCAATCTTAAAATTCTAGCTTTCTGCTTCGGACTTGAGACACAAAATGAGATCTTTAACTCGTGGGTGCGGTCTCCCTAGAATACTGTTAATTTTGTGGTGCCACCCTTCAACAGCACTTGTTGTTCTGTGGCGTCTTCCGTGGCAGTTCCAGATTGCTTGTGGTACATTATGATTTTCAAGCCATTCTTCCACAAAATAGTCCAAAAACTGGTCAAGTTTAGGAATCTGTGGCGCTTCTTCGTGGATATAGAGCCAGCCCTCTTCCACATCTTCAGGCTTCAAGAAGGCAAGAGCCCCGCACTTCCGAATTGTCAGCCTCACTTCTTGACATTCTTTGTAGAGTGTTGTCAGTCCGATTTCTGGTACCTTTCTCCAAATACACTGGAGAAAATGAAAGAAACATCCTTGTATTTCAGCTAGTGGAAATGACTGTTTCAAAGCACAAATGCTGGCAGACTCAAAATCAATGATCACCCTTTCGGGTTTCCAGTCGGGAATTCTCTCCTTCAACATTCCCAACATTTTATTGTATGTTTTACCTAACAAAAGGGCAGAAACATACAAAACTGGCATTCAAAATATCATTTCTGTTTTCTTCATATTTATATCAGAATCACTGTTTGAAACAATTTCATTTGTCATTTATTAACCTTTTATACCCAGGGGAATGCGACAGGCCTCGCCAGGGCACACAATTTCCTTTCTTTGGCAGTAGCTATGGTTCATTCTTGAGCCCTATCACTTCATAAGGGGTGCATGTCGGGGAAACGTAGGGTGACACAGTATTTTCTGTTTTCACTGGTCATTCTTTATTCAACAAATTCCCTACATTTCATTTGCCATCCATTAATCTTTGTCCGCAAAAGCACGTCAGATCTCGCATTCGGCAGTATTATCTTCCTTTAGCGGTATTTCATTCTTCATTCATTCTATTCCTGACCCTGTCAGTTAGCTACAAACAGGCTGTGGATATTCTTCATAAGACTGAAAGACTGATTCCATATTTCCACTACGTAGTTATACACATTTCATCCACTGATATAAATACGATGCAGGTTTTCTTAATGTGCAAGAAACCAACATTGATAGAGTGAATACCGAGCTCGATAGTTGCAGTCGCTTAAGTGCGGCCAGTATCCTGTATTCGGGAGATAGTAGGTTCAAACCCCACTGTCGGCAGGCCTGAAAATGGTTTTCCGTGGTTTCCCATTTTCACACCAGGCAAATGCTGGGGCTGAACCTTAATCAAGGCCACGGCCGATTCCTTCCCACTCCTAGCCCTTTCCTGTCCCATCGTCGCCGTAGACCTATCTGTGTCCATGCGATGTAAAACAACTAGCAAAAAAAAAAGATAAGAGTGAATAATATTTTTTATATATTAATTTCAAAATCTCAGTACTACAGATATTCACAGACATTCCTTGAACTTGGAAATAACCCCCTGCGGTGCAGCGCAGGTAGCAGATGCTTAAGACAGCTGTCAAACCACTTCTACTCCCGGCGGGGAATCTCCACGGTGCAAATTTTACTCGCGCAACTCATACAGAACCGCGCAGCTATGAGCTTGCATCCGGGAGATAGTGGGTTCGATCCCCACTGTCAGCAGCCTTGAAGATGGTTTTCTGTGGTTTCCCCTTTTCACACTAGGCAAACGCTGGGGTTGTACCTTAATTAAGGTCACGGCCACTCCCTTCCTACTCCTACGCCATTCCTATCCCATTGTCGCCATAAGACCTATCTGTGTCAGCGTGATGTAAGCAAGTTGTAAGATCTGCAGAAGTTGTCATCCCTTCGACTTCCTACAGAGGCATCATAACTCTGCAAGCATCGGAGTTTCTCCAAATTCGGGAGTCATAGACAGAGTCAGGCCGTGATACATCTGCACTGGTTGAATTCTTCCTTTCCATTGCAAGTGGCCTGTACATTAATGCTAGGGACGCCTTTTCTATAAATGTAGTCATTCCCATGAACATGTGGCTTCTGAATTTGTACATGAGTACAGTCTACAGTTCCGACAGCACAAGGGAAGCTCAAACGTTCTTGCCACTTAGCCCGTGCTTCCTGCATCTAAGCAACATTTGTTGGAATTTTATCTAATAATCTGCTTTCATTTCTGTTCAAGTCAAAACCTGCGAAAATGTATTTGACACAGATCTCTGAGATGTCATCACCAATTCCACTCTGAAACCCAGGGTCACCAACATAACGCAAGACGATTTACATTTTTTCTTCATTTGTTAGTGCACCACCTCTGTGGAGTGCCCAAGAAAATGCTCCGCAAACCATTCAGCATGCTCCTTGAAAATCCACAGCCTGTTTCCAGTCATCTGACCGGGCCAGAAATGGAATGAATGAAGCGGTGAGGATAGGAATCGTGCCGGCTGCCAAAGCCTGTCGCACTCCTCTGGGGCAATGATTAATGACTGACAGATGAAATATATTGGAGAGTGCTGCTGGAATGAAAGATGACAGGAAAAACTGGAGTACCCGGAGAAAAACCTGTCCTGCCTTCGCTTTGTCCAGCACAAATCCCACATGAGCGGCCGAGGTTTGAACCACGGAACCCAAAGGTGAAAGGCCGTCTGAGCCACGGAGGCTCTTCAGCATGCTCTTTACTGGACCTTTATAACACTCTGTAATCAAGTTGAGATGATTCTCTGCGAAATTTATATAATTTTCTTTTCCGATTAACCACCACCATTACCTCTGCCATGGTATTGAACTTGACACTATCATTTGGAGTCACCTACTGAGTCAGCTCATGAAAACATGAGCAGGCGCTTACCGGAAAGAGTGCCTGCTTTATCTTTATTCACCAGAAATCTGGAGCGCCCACTCTGCTACTCGAGCGACTGGAGTGTGTGCTCAAGGTCACAGGTCTGCTGTGAATGACTGCTTCCGACAGGCGGTTTTTATTCACCTCATTCCGAGTGCCTGCTCTAAATTTGCGAGTAAAGAGTGCATGCTCATTTTTATTCACACCACCCATTGTCTCTGCCTCCATTTTCTCCTCAGCAGAGAGAAATGTAGAGGCTGAGCACTGCATGGATAGTGAATTCACCGATTGTGAACAGTGGGCCTTTGGGAGACCTAGGCTCCCCAGAAAGGGATCGAGCAAGTGGGCACTACTGAGGCCTCTCGCTCTCACCCACTGTCTTCCTGTTCTTGAGAAGAAGACTGGCAGAAGGTTTGCCAACTTTATTTAGGGATCTTGTGATCCCCAAGTGGATTGCAGAATGCTTCTTCAGCACTGAGGCCTCCCTTTCTCCTTATTTTTGATCTTGTATCGGAAGACTTTCCAGCCCTGGTCAGGGAGGACTTTCCAGTTGAACGAGTCTGGGAAGAGCCCCTTCCCACAAGATGTTGACAATGACATACTTACTGGTTTCCCAGGAGGTATGGATAACTTCTTGGGACCAATATTACTTTTCATTGCATTAGTTTGCTGTGGCTGCTTGATGATTTAGTTGATTCTAATTAACATGTTCACCACACCTAAGAAAATGGAGTTAGAAAGTGATGAACTTGTTGCAGGTACAAAGCACTGTGGTGAGATATGCACTTCTGCCACCTTTTCAGTGAAGGAGACGAAGAACTCCAGAGCAGCGAGTGATCTAAACTTTCTTCAGGTAGTGGATAAGAAAGGTTATCAAGAGTGATGATCTACTTGCCTTTCTTCTCCTCCCTGAATGTGGGACAGTACTTGGACATTGGAGCACCGACGCTAGTGTAGATGACACACATAGGCAGCGGCAGTATGCTCACACTTTCCACATATCGCACAGGTCACCTAACCTAACAACACAACAAAGTGAGGACAAATTTCTGGCAGTTATAACATCTCATTTGGACTTGTATGTATGGGTGAACGGCCGAACAGTACATCACAACTTTAATTCATTTGAACAGTGACTGGGCATTGAAGGTCATGATAAAAGTGCCCATATCGAGCAGCTTATCACTGACAAGCCTCTTTAACTTCCTTATGTCGGTAACGCTCCAACGTGCAAGGTTTGTGATCATATTGTCATCAGAATCCTTAACCAAATCCCTGCAGGAGTTCAAAGACTTATACTTCTCAATCCTGATAGGCACATTACTAAACATCGTAGCCTACAGTAGCCGTTTACTCTGTTTGACCAGTGTTGTCACAGTAAGGATAGGAGCATCGGGAGCATCGCAGTGATATGGGTCATTGCATAAGTCTGAGTTTGATAACTCAGAACAAGTTAAGAGATACAGTAAAACCTCGTTAATTCAAAGTCGTTGGGACGCAAAAATCAGACTTCGAATTATGTGATTTTGAATTAACCGCTGCTAACTCGAAATTAAGAAATGCCAACCCCTGCTGCATCACAAAATATTCTAAGATCCTTTATAGCACACAATCACCTTGATTCACAGTTAAACCTTTCAAATGCCATGAAAAAAAAAAATTCCTAAATGTATCCAACAAGGTGCATTTATTGAAATAATGCTCTTAGATAACGCCATATACTGTCAAAAGTAACCTCACACTCGGGAAATATAAAACACGATTCAAAAACAAAGGGTATGGTAATCTAATGTAAATGCACAACACAATTTAAGCAAATAGGTTATAACCTACTTGATTTAAGTGCAGTATAAAGCACTTGCACAGGGGAGCCAACAAGACTGTCCAAATCTGAAACACATGACACAAACAAAACAAACGACCTCCCTTATAATTTTCACTTTCTCGCTGAGTGTCTTGGAAGAATACTGATGCTTAGCCACCTCGCAATAAAAAAAACACACACATGTGCCCTAAACTAAAATACCATAACAATAAACTAAAACACAGTGTTAATAAAATACAACAACTTCGAAGTTTATAACTGCACACTAAAACTTTAAGTAACATGAGTAACTACAAGAATACAAAAGAACTTTGATTTCACTAGAACTTGGCAACTCTGAAGCACGGTGAAGCAAGTTGAAGTGAAAGTGCGGAAAGATACGCCTGCACGTTCCGAAAGACGCATTCTATCGTGACACAGAGAATTTTTCATTCAAATTACGACATGAAATATTATTTTTAACAAAATGAAGGACAATTTTAAATTAAAAGTCTGAATTTCAATACTGGGACCAACGTTGTTCTTCGAATTATGAATTATCCATATTTCCAATTAAACAATTTGAATAAAATGCAAAACCGTACCTCGTGTTTCCGGGAATGAGAGATTCTTCGAATTAAGCGGCAAATCGAATTAACTGATTTAGAATTATCGAGGTTCTACTGTAATAATAATAATAATAATAAAACCGTTATTATAGCAAGCATATGCAGTGGAAAATCATATGGCCAGAGGGCTCCGGGAATGTAGAGAGTGGCAACGATAAATGTAGTTAAAGGAAGTGATAGTTTCAATAATAACAGTTACATCTACTTCAATAAATATACTGTGTACATTTCCGACCAGTGGGGGATAACAACTAACAATTGCAGGAATAATTTGTAATGTGAGTTTAACACATTCACGTCCGTATTTGAGTTATTGCCTATAGCGCGTGACCATGCTGTGGATGGTATCCGAGTTAGCCCGGATAAGCGCAACCTTGAACTGGAGCCGTTCCTATGCAGCTGGGATCTATTTTGGTCACAAATATGTGCAAGAGAGATGAAGGTAATACCCTTATGAATGCTTCTACTCACCAGAAACCACATGGCCACGGCGATTTTCCCTCCCAATGCACTTCTTTTGTTTTGTTTCTGAAAGGAAGCCTTGCGCTGGCCCAACTAGTTGCGTAGTTGGTTTGTGACTGCACAAGTGTGTGTATAATCGCGTTCTGAAGTGTAACCATAGCGTGTAGGGACAATATAAATGATGCAAGTGGTGCGAATTTACAAAGCACAGTTTTTCAGCTGCTTGAAAATTATCTTGGCCAGGGGTATACAGTCTAAATGGACAATTATTACAATAGCGTTGGACTCGCAAAACAGTTACAGGAACAGAACACTGCCGTATGTGGAACAATACAGTCAAATAGGGGTGTACCAAAAGATCTAAAGGAACATCAGGGAATTCTCAAATGGAGGGAAAAGTGAACCCGACATACAAGTTCAGTCACCTCTCTCCGACATTTCAGCTTCATCTACTTCATCAGCTACAAGTC
Source organism: Anabrus simplex (assembly GCF_040414725.1). Classification (NCBI taxonomy): domain Eukaryota; kingdom Metazoa; phylum Arthropoda; class Insecta; order Orthoptera; family Tettigoniidae; genus Anabrus; species Anabrus simplex. Next base: position 852,910,891 of record NC_090265.1, read on the forward strand.
AACATCGTGCGATTTTGCCGCCAAAAAGGGCATGAGCCAAGGATCACCATTTAGGTTCGATGGGAAGAGAAAATAAGTTTCCACCATCAAATAAAGTCAAGTTCCCCTCAAGAAGGTGCCAAGCGTGCTTCAAAATCAAAATGATTAGTGGAACACGCTATTTTTGTGGAAAGTGTGGTGTTCCATTCACCCAGGACAGTGTGACATTACCTAACATACCCTACAGAGATACTAGAAGACTTCATTAAGGTATGTGGAAAATTCTGTTTCCATATCTTGTTTAGTTTAGAACTTATTGAGAAAAGAATTCGTTGTTGCTTGCTCTGCCACTAACAGCTGGAATAGCTGGGCCAGCCCTTTAAATAGCCCGCTCAGATGATGGGCATGAATGTGTTAAGATAAGTTACACAAAATTGTCAGCCCAAGATGCTTAGGTGATTACATTTAAAAAAAAAAAAAAAGAAAGAAAGAAAGAGTGATGAAAACAACTTTAGTGAAAGCAGTTGAGCTAGGCCCATACATGTACACACAGTATGCGCCAAAATATACAGTACTGGAAATGTTAGTCTTATTGTCATTACCTTACTTATCGAGATGATGGTGTAAATGTTCAAAATGTGCTCCATTGTGCTGTAGGCAGTGTTCATAACGATCACACAGATTTTCCAACATATTCTGGAACATAGGTTGCTGCAGAGTCCCGAAGAACGAGACGATCTTCTGACGTAATGCAGGCACAGTTTTGGGTGGATCTGGACAACTGAAAATTTGCTCCTTTAACATTCCCCACACGTAAGCATCAGGTGGTGTGAGATCAGGGGAATGTGATGGGTAGGGGAACTCAGCCCCGCGGGAAATTACTCGTCCTGGAAAGGTTTCTTAGCATAGCCGTAGTCTGTCGAGCGGTGTGGCAGGTCACCCCGTCTTGTTGGAACCACTGACTATTCATCTGCATGTTCCTGGCAAGACAATTACATCCTGAATAAATGGTCTGATTACCATGTTCCTATAGCATTCCTGGTTAAGAGTAAGAGGTGCACCATCATCACTCTCTATGAAATACGGACCTAGCACACCGTTTCCTGACACTGCACACCAAATCGTCACACGCACACTATGTAGCGGTTTCTGGGCTATAGTGTCTGGCCTCTCAAAACCAAGAAAGCGAGTTGTTTGGCGATTGATAAAACCGTCCAAGTGAATGTGACTTTCATCAGAGAACCACACGTTGAACAAGAAATCTGGATCCTCGTACATCATGGCCAAAAATCGTGCACAATATTCCACCCTAACATGCCTATCGTGCTCCGTCAATCTTGCCCAACCTGTATCCGGTTCGGATATCCACCTATGTCTTTAAACAATCGTCGAAGTGACGTAGGGCTGATGTTTAATTTCAGGGCTGTTCGCCAAAGACTTTGATTTGGAGACTGCAACACCTGATTGAGGACACGTCCATGATTTTCACTTGTGGACACAGTTACAGTTACTGGCCCACCAAACCTTCCCTTGTGTTGACACAATACACTACACGTACAACAAAATTTTTTAACAATAGATAGCATAACTGTGTTGCTAGGTGCTGGCTTATTGAAGTGTTCACGATATTGTTCCGCCACTAACTTTAAAGTTAAAAACTTCATGATTGTTCCGTATTGAATAGAGAAATAAGAAGATGTACAATATTATACAATATATACTATAATATTGTACATCTTCTTACTAACTTTAAACTCGACCCACCTTGATAACTGTTTCCATACAAGCGAAAATAATACTCAACTATAAACACTTTTTCCTAAATCGCGAGACATATTGTCACTTCCTATCACAGAGCACAACGTTCTTTACACAACTAACAATTCATCATGGTGATGTAACAACACGCAGATGATCAGGCGTGCGCATGCGCACTGCGCAAAAATGAGTACTGTATATTTTGGCGCTTACCGTACATCTGTGCCGGAAATTTTTACAAATTTTTACAAACACTAATGTGCCAGGGGAATACATTTGGACAATAAATAAGTGCTGCATAAATTTAATCACGAACATAAACTGATTTAACATGATCAACAATCAAATTCACTAAAAACTGCTAGACAAATACAGTGAAATCTGGTTAAGACGTTTCTGCAAGGGACAAGGAAAAAGAATGCATTAAGTGAGAAAACATACTAATGAATATACGAATACAAATTATCCAACAGAGATATGGAAACACTAGATACGATTTTTTCCGACATGAGGGCATTTTACCTCATGTATCCACGAGTACAGTGAAAACGATAGGCAAATCTACCATTTCTAAAGATGAGAGGAAAGTATTAAAAGGTGTGAAAAACATGAGAGAACAAATATGAAAATCTTTTCTGCTGGGGTTTACAAAATAACAAGTACCGGTACACTGAAAGGTGTGAAAAACACCAGAGAACAAATACGGAAATATGTGCACAGGGCCCAACAAAAATATCAAAGTATTATCGCAGATCACACTCTTTCTAAAACAAATGTTAATAGGAGCCTTTTAATTCGGAGTAGTGGGTTGAAAAACCTACATCCTGTTTTCCAGTCAATGACCGGGTCAGGGATAGGATGAGTGTTGCTGGAATGAAAGATGACAGGGAAAACTGGAGTACCCCGAGAAAAACCTGTCCTGCCTCCGCTTTGTCCAGCACAAATCTCACATGGAGTGACCGGGATTTGAACCACGGTATCCGGTGGCGAGAGGCCGCCTGAGCTGCGGAGGCTAGACCGGAGTAGTGGGTTATTAAACATAATTCTGTGGTCACACTCTTAGATAATGAATTGGAGGTTACACTCGACCATATGCAACTGCAAGGAATGATTTTGGCTGCCATTTTGAATCGAACAAAACTTCGACCAACATGAGTGATCGAGTCGAAACTCGAAGGTGCGCATTTCAACACTCGCGACATCTGCACGCTTATGCCAGTCCACTTTCTGACAGATTTTAATTTTGTCCAAATTATTAAGGAATTTTACAACTTTTTTCGTATCCATAACTAGGCTATCACAAGACAATAATATGCACCATGCTAGTCAATTTCATATGATTATGTTCCTAATCCACATATAGGCTACTGTATCACGTAACAAATATTAGCTACACTTCACCGTACCACTCAACACAAAATACATTTCTAACTTATGAATGGAATGCGAAATACAAGCACAATAGCTCACTCTGCTATTCAGCAATTTTGCTGCTAACCAGCAAGCAAAACTGAACATTCCTGAGACAAACGGCTTGCACCCTGAAAGTGCAACTTATCCTTTTAAGTTCAGGCAGGCCTTTTCCCGTAATCATGCAACTGTAGTGATGGCTCTTAACCAAGTAGGAAATCACTTTTCTTTCAGAAGGGATACAGTAACATTTTCAGGTCTAGGAAAAATGTGATCGTACTAAGCAGTAATAGCGAAAATTCATGACGCGATAAGTGAGGTCTTTTTTATACAGATTTAATACAATGAGAATCGGGACTTTGAATTTACGATGTGCTAAGCGGGAAAACGTGTTATGAGGAATGCACTAACGAGGTTTCACTGTAACGAAGTAGAAGCTGAATTTTTTAAATTCTTATACAAATATATCTTAAGAATCTATATACTGTGAATGATACCAAAAAAAATAAAAAATTTAACAAGAAAATTTTGTTGTTAGATGGATGAAGCAATGAGTCCAAAACACACGAGGATTTGCATAATACATTAAAGGTTAGAACAGTTCGAATGCACTGAATGACAATGTGAGCCCTAGAGTAGTTCAGAAAGTATGTAGCCCGTTGACACAGGATGAAAAATAGTGGCATGTAAGTCCATGACTTCCCCAACTCCGTCAGCAACCGACGAATAGAATAATAAGAGAAGATATATCACATTATTTGCTCTCTATGTCTCACATGGAAAATAGCTGCAGTAGATGGAGCAGAGAACCAACTCTGTCCAAGATAATGTGCTCGCACATCCAGCAGGGAACAGGCTCTCATTCAACCTGCCGGGTTAGGTCGGTGGTACGTATTTATATCAATTCGTTTTGGAAATTACGAGAAATAGAATTGACGTCAGGGGAGTGGGAGACTCAGGTGATTGACTAAGATGGTGGCCAGTATGTGAAGAACAAGAGTGGAAGAAGGTAGTTTTAAGAATGAAGTACCGGGGAAATGCAAAGTAAGTCTAGAATATTTGTATCACAGTACAACAGAGCTCCCACATTTCAGCCACTTCTAAACCAACTATACTTTCTACCAAGTTGCTTATTAACCCTCCGTCGGTCGCGCCGTACCCAGAAGGCGCCAGCGCTAGTTTTTTGCGCCCTACCTCACAGTGCATGCTTCTGGTGAACCTGCACTCACAGTATCTTCATAGCTGCCAGTGTCTTAGAATACACCTAAGAAGTAGTCATTGTTAACATCATTAGTGTTGAGATACTGAACGTTGGTGCCTACCGCCACGAGACCTAAACCTTCCGTGTTTTTAGTATGGCCGGTAACCGTCAGTTTTTCGATTTAAACAATCCTAGTGACTTGAAATTAATGCACAGTTTACTTACCAAGGATAATTTTGATGAAGAGCAACAGAATGAAGAGGACAGTGATACTGACGCTGAAGATCTTCCGGCTGGGAGCAGAGAAGACCACTCTGACACTGAGGAAAGTGGAGCAGAAGATGTACTGTACCTCTTCTCAGGGACATTCCGTTTTATGCAGGGAAAGATGGAAACACGAAATGGGGTAAGCACCCTGAATCTGATCATAGGAAGAAAATTTGCTCACCAAATTACCAGGAGTGATGCATGTCACATAAAAGATGGTGAATGTTGGAAATTGTTTATAATTGACGAAATGTCGTTTGATATACAAATCAGTATATATAACATGTAAAAGGACATTTTCAAAGGAGAAGAGGTGCAAAAATGACTGATATTATTGAAATAAAGGCATTGGTAGGACTTTTATATTTGGCTGGTACTTTACATGCCAACAAAATAATGCTGGAGGACTTGTGGGGCACGGACAACAATGGACTGGAAGAATTCCGTCTTGTTATGAATTTGAGGCGTTTTAAATTTTTGCTTCGTTGCTTTCATTTTGATGACAGGGTTACAAGAGAGGAGTGTAAGAAGTTAGACAACTTGGCAGCTATATGGGAAGTGTTACAATCATTTGTTGACAACTGTCAGAAGAACTATTTCCTTGGGGTGTTTGTAACAATAGATGAAAAGATTGTAGCCCTTCCTGGAAGATGCTGGTTTAAGCAGTATATCGCATCAAAACCAGCCAAATACGGGATAAAAATATACGCCCTAGTGGATGCAAAAACTTTCTATTGTCATAATTTGGTAATTTACTCCAGGGAAACAGCCAGAGTGGCAGTGAACAACGTTACAGTATATCATGCTGTAGTTCTTATTGTTGGGTGTATTATTGTGTGTGAAATAAAGACTACCCAAGAGAAACGATACCGAGTATTCTTGTAATATTCCAAACGAAATAAAACAACCTGCAGCACTTTATTGATGCTGCTAACAATGGAAATAAAAGTAAAAGGAATGTCAACATTATTTAATTCAATTATATCCAAACATGTCTACAGGAAATGTATTTTTAAAACTAAGAACACAATGGCGCCTCCTAGATGCCATGTGACTTATCGTGTCGAAATTAGAGCGCGACCGAGGGAGGGTTAAGAAAGGACTTTCGGGCAGAAAATTCTGACCGTTGACCCCAGAGGCAACCAGGTATCGATGATCCTGTTCATCACCTCTGCTCAATGCAATGGGTATAAATCTCTTTCATTTCTTGCCTTTCATAGGTACTGTTTTAAGGGTGCCAACTTTTCAAAGGTTGAAAGTGAGGGTTTCATTTTGTGGTCCCACAAGTAGCTAGGGGAATACAGTCAACTTTCGAAACTGCCCCGCATACCGACGTAAGGCTAGATACTCAGAGTGTGCCCAGTATCTGTAGATGGGCCACCCATTAGCTATTAATCACCTCACCACAACCAAAAACTAGCGCATCAGGGACTATGAAACCTCCACTCACATGCTCAGAAAAAAAACACACTACCCACTGCAGAGAGGCAAGCTCCAGTCAGAGAAATAAAATTTGAGGAGGTTAGGACAAGACATAGAAATGAAGAAAAGGAGCACAGAAACCTCTCAGGCAACTCAGGGGACATCTTGTTAGCCTGGCTCCACTTAGAGGCCAATGCAGCACAGGTAACCATCGACCAGCACAGCTCCCTCACCAATGTCAAGGTAATGGTGTCCCTAGAGGGAGAATTCCAGCCAGTCAAGTAAAATTTTAAAAATCAGATCAGAAGCATTTACAATAATTGTTAATTGATTATTTATAATGCAATAGTATAGTTGATATGATTATAATGTAATCAATGATATTATTGACAAGAACTACAAACTGTATAAATAAGAAAACGTTTACAAACTATAGTATTGAGAAAAAATTATTTTACAGTAAGGCTTGGTATTAAACCTTAAACTGAGCAACTGGCTTTGTGGTTTGTGTCATGTAGCTATTAGCTTGAATTCGGGAGATAGTGGGTTCAAACCCCACAGTCGGCAGCCCTGAAGATGGTCTTCCGTGGTTTCCCATTTTCACACTAGGTAAATGCTGGGGCTGTACCTTAATTAAGGCCACAGTAGCTTCCTTCGCACCCCTAACCTTTACTTATTCCATCGTCGCTATAAAAACCTATGTGTGTCAGTGAGACATAAATCAAACTGTAAAAAAATTTACAACTTTAATAACATAAGTAGACATGCAGTCCTTTTAAATATTTTTCAGACCTAAATACACATGTTACTTACGAAAAGTATATCCCATTTTGTTCACAAAACTTGCAAGAATTTATTGCAGCAGAAAAACAAACAAACATAAGAACACTTTTTGATCCTTTCATATTTCCCGGTTCTCACAGAAGAACATAAAGTAATGGGAACGGGACTGAAGGTAAAAGTGATAACATACTGAAGTGTCTTAATTACATACTGGTTCAATACTGCGTGGCTTCGGTGCAGGTTTCTGTACAGATGTCCCTGTAACACTACTGGCCAGAGAGGGGCTTGTGAAGTCGAGGCTACGGCGCGAAGGAGGATGATGGCGACTGTCAACATACAAGTCCTCATCTGTAACACATGAAAACCATCAATGAATTACAACGTAGAACAAAAAATTCAAGAACATACATGGTGTATGAGATCTGCCAACAAAATATATTACTTTATCTATTCCTCCAGGAATATAATAATAGAGGCAACTCTATACATAACAGTACAGGAAATATCTGTACTGGTGTACGTCTCAAATTTGACAGGTCCACCGGATATATCAGTTGCTGGTTGAGAGGTAGTATTCTACATGGCTACTGAATTTTTATATGGGGTCAGAATAGTGATATTGCATGAAGTTTAGCTGGAAGCTTGAAGATATCAAGAATGAACCATTTGTAAAATTCAGCAGAGTTCTGCCAAAAATCTCAAAAGATTATATAAATTCAAAATTCTGGGAGACTGTCAACAAGTCTCAGTGAAGACATTACGTACAGATCTCGGTTTTGATTTATTTTCATTTTGTTTTAAATCACATTGAATCAAGACAGATATTATGGTGACGATGAGGTAGGATAAAACTAAGTCTGGGAAGGCAGTGACAAGGTGCCTGACGTGTAAATGGGAAATCCCAAAAAATCATCAAGGGCTGCTGACAATAGGCTTCGAACTCATAATATCCTGAATACAAGTTAACAGCTACACATCCCGAACTGCATATCCAAATTACTTGATACAAATTTGGATGAAGGGACACAGTTCTTGATGTTCAGAGAAATTGCTACCAATATGTAAATCTGAAGGACTTAAGCATGCACAGGATGACATAAAAATGTCTACCCAAGACTACTTTCACATGAACAGCAACCCCAAGCAGAGAGCTAAATTATGTTGATGGATGACTGTTTTCTTTGACTACGATGGTACTGAGCTTTATGAATACCCACTGGAAGGATAAATGGCTATTATGGTGAAGGTACAATGTGAAAGTGGCAATGTTAACCATTCCAAAATAGACCTTTAAGTGGTACTTCTAGCAATGGATAGATAGATAGTAGGCTTAGAGCAAAGGCGAGCATGAATCAAGCACCTATGCAGAACTCTTCCAACGCGTGCATATCGACTGTTGTCACACATACTTCCGCACCATAAATCACCTTCCTCTCCTATGCTGCTATGGCAAAGAAGTGGAGGCAGGCGTCCTGCTCTATCATTGTGTTCCCTCTGTACGTGTTTCCGCAGAGTGTTTCCTTTCTCCATTGGCATTATATTTTTGTACTAGACTTCCATCATTAAATGCAAAAACAATGTTGGTTAGGATCATTAAAAGAATTTCTATGTTAAAACTTTGATATGCAAGAGCCATTTTATTTAAATATTACTAGCCAAAGTAACAATAAAGTTAATACCTGGAACAATATTTTTGTAGAAAGAGAAACAAGCATATTTGGAGATTGTCATCTGTAACGTTTGTTCCCAGCCTTGATTAATTAACTTCGGAACTAAAAATTCTCTCGCATACAGTATATGGAACCAAACTTTGGCTACCCAGCAAAGATACAGCCACATAGCAAACACTTGGAACTGAAATCCATTCGAATACAGTATAGTAAAACTGCAACTCCCAGTATATCCTCATCCTTTCCTGCTTTAATTTTTATTGCCTCTCAATATTGTTGCTCACTCTTCTCGCTTTGACCTGAGACTGTTTCAATCCTCATTTCCATTTTATTTTTTATGTCTTTAATTTAAATACTTCATTGCCATTATAAACAGGTTTATGTTAAGTAGAAGCAGAGGTGATTGCAGCAAGGGGAATTATAAGCTCCTCTCAGCATATTCAATGGATAAGGAATACAAATCAAATTGTTCAATGGTCTAAGTTGATAAAGATTTGGAGGTAATTCTAGGTGAGTTAAAATATGAATATGTCAACACAGTCTTATACAACTGAAAAATGTTTGTAAATTCACTGTACAATAAAGGAAAGTATTTTTTCACAGAAAAGCTACATTTCTTCTGAGTGCATAGCCTATATTGGAAGGAGATTGTTTTAAATGATGTTAATGATACTTATTTTAAGGAACAGTGCCCAACAGTTCTCAAACAAATTCTTTGAAAATGTTACTGTGCTAGTATACATGATAATTCTCTATACAACTACTCAATTATTCCAGAAGACAGTTTTGAAAAGAGAAATAAAAAGTTCAGAATTTGAGCAAATGCTGCATCACTATCAATGAGAAGGACAGATAAAACCATAATTTTAAAAGTGCTCCTCGGTCCAACGACACAACCATTTCATACATGGAACTTTGACTTGAAATACACATTTTCTGATTCTATCGGAGGAACAGGAGGAAAATTACTATATGGCCTCCACTGTCTAAATGCAATTCTTTAGAGAGAGAGAGAGAGAGAGAGAGAGAGAGAGAGAGAGAGAGAGAGAGAGAGAGAGAGAGAGAGAGAGAGAGAGAGAGAGAGAGAGAGAGAGAGAGAGAGAGAGAGAGAGAGAGAGAGAGTGTGTGTGTGTGTGTGTGTGTGTGTGTGTGTGTGTGTGTGTGTGTGTGTGTGTGTGTGTGTGTGTGTGTGTGTGTGTGTGTGTGTGTGTGTGTGTGTGTGTGTGTGTGTGTGTGTGTGTGTGTGTGTGTGTGTGTGTGTGTGTGTGTGTGTGTGTGTGTGTGTGTGTGTGTGTGTGTGTGTGTGTGTGTGTGTGTGTGTGTGTGTGTGTGTGTGTGTGTGTGTGTGTGTGTGTGTGTGTGTGTGTGTGTGTGTGTGTGTTTTTTTTGGATCCTCAACAGCTCTGCCATCAGCTCTCAGAGACAGCCCTGGCATCAGTCAAGAGGCATGCTAGGGAAATGAGGAGTGATGCAGTTTCCCTTTGCTTTCCCCCACCAAGCCATACCAGTCTGCCAAGCTCACTGAAATGTACACACCAACCAACCCTAGCAACAACACTTTTACACCACTCATAAGAGGGACTGGTTGCATAAGGAATGGTTTTACTAGCATTGCTCATATCTCGGTCATTTTCATATTATCAAAGCCAAGGAGAGTAGTACATGCACAACTTCCTGAGATTTGTGAAACCTTATTCTATTCCTAACAGTGCTTATTTCATCTATCAAAACTCTATGAATATGCTGTAAAAAGTACTGTATTCAACCAACAGAGCAAAGTGAATTTCCTTAACATTCAGTGAAGTTACCTGCTTGTAGTAAGCAGAATTCACAAGGTGAATAAAAAGATTTTGTACATCAGCTCATTACAGCTGACTACTTAACATTCTTTACTTACACTTCTCTAAGTGACAAATAAACCACAGACCACTTATCAAAGGAACAAGTGCCGGGCTGAGTGGCTCAGTCGGTTGAGGCGCTGGCCTTCTGACCCCAACTTGGCAGGTTCGATCCTGGCTCAGTCCGGTGGTATTTGAAGGTGCTCAAATACGTCAGCCTCTTGTCAGTAGATTTACTGACAAATAAAAAATCTCCTGCGAGACAAAATTCCGGCAACTCGGCATCTCCAAAAACCGTAAAAGTAGTTAGTGGGACATAAAGCAGAATAACATTAATTATTATTAAAGAAACAAGTAATAGATCCTTAGTGATATCCGTCAACAACAAAAAATAGTATTACAAAAATTTTGCCAACTTTCGGCTAGGAAGAAATATAGAAGGTGAACATCAACTTGACTTCTGTACGAGGAATGGGTTGGTGGTCAAAAATAGTTGGTTCAAAAAGAGACAGAGCCATAAGATAACACAATACAGTTGGGATGGACTACAAAAGACTGTAACTGGTTATGTCATCTCAGATGAAGAAAGGGGCAGAATGGTAACAGATGTCAGAGTAATACCCAGCGAGAGCCTTGATAGTGAGCACCATCTACAAGTAGTGGACCTGGGAAACTTCTATGTGCCAAAAGTACACAACAGGATAATGCCAAAAATCAAAGTATGGGAACTCCAGAAAACAGATAAGAGAACTGAGTATCAGAACTGAATAAAAACCCTGTTACTAAGAGATGAAAGGAAAAATAGAGAGGCAGAATGGACCAGAACAGGGGACACGTTGGTTGAGGAAGCAACTGAAGTTTGTGGAAAGACAATTATGAAAACAAGGGAGAAGGAAACATCTTGGTGGAATGAAAGACTGAGAGCAGCAATCAGGGAAAGAAATATCTTGCAGAAAGAAAGGAATCGGGAGAAAAATAAACCAGATTTTACTAGAGATGAGGCAAAGATCAGAAACCTCGAAACAATTATACCGAAACAAGAAACTGAATGTTAAAAGAACAGTTACAGAAGAAAAGACCAAGACATGGAATATATTCACTCAGAAACTGGAGGAAGACAGCAGAGGCAATAAGAAACTACTGTATAGTGTTTTCAGAGGTAAAAGGAAACCAATGAATACCATAAAGCCACTTGAAGATGAAAATGGAAATCTGGTTAGGACAGAACCATTTCGACCACCTAGTGAATAGACCAGTTCAAGAACAAAATACAGAACCGGAAATCCAAGCCTACAATGAGGAACATCCCATCACCTGAACAGAAACTAAGACAGCCTGTGCCTAAAGGAAAATCTTCAGGTGCAGATGAAGTGAATGTGGACATGATAAAGACAGCAGGCACCCAGGGTATACAATGCCTGCAGAGAGTACTAAATGCCATATGGACAGACAACAAACTACCTGCAGATTGGAGCAAGGGTGTTAAATTCCCCGGTTTAAGAAAGGCAGCAGACGGAAACCCACCAACTATAGAGGAATAACACTGCTGTCTTATTTGCTAAAAATTCTAGAGAGGATCATAGAAAGAAGATTGAGAACCATCATTGAACCACAGTTAGAGGAGGAACAATTTGGATTCAGAAGTAACAGATCAACAATGGATCTAAATTTTAGCACCCGTATGATGGAAAAGTACTGGGAGAAAGGCAAGAACCTGGTCATTGTATTCCTGGATATAGAAAAGGCCTATGATAGTGTTATAAGAGATAAGATCTGGGAGTGCCTGAGGAAAAGAAATGTGCCTAAAGGACTGGTAAGGAAAATTCAGATATTGTACGAAGACTGTACTAGCTGTGTACAAATTGGGGAAGGTCGATCATCATGGTTTGAGACCAAGAGAGTTCAGCAAGGAAGTGCACTGTCCCCACTACTGTTCATCACTGTTATGGACACCATAATGAAGAACGACAAGGAAAAGTTAGGTGAACTGAATGCAGTGGCCTTTGCTGATGTTAGGCCTATCATGATTTGGGGTGAAACAGAAGAGGAAGTACAGACCAGACTCAACGTATGAAAATCCCAGTTCTAGGAATATAACCTCAAAATCAGCGAGACCAAGACAGTGATGATGGCAGTCAACAGAGAAGGGCGTCCAGCAAGTGTAAAACTAGGAGACCACCAGCTAGAGTGTGTGGATAGTTTTCCTTACCTTGGAAGTGTAATCTCCAGTGATAATTTGGTCAGAAAGGAAATTACAAGCAAAGTGTAAAGGGATCAGAATTCTACCAACAAGTAGCAAGAACACTTTTATGGGATGACATGATACCAAAACCAGCCAAACTGATAATGTTTAACAGCTATTTCATACCAATATTGACCTATGGTATTGAAGCGTGCACCCTCACAAAAAGAGATTCATCAAGAATGCAAGCATCGGAGATGAAATTTCTTGGATCCAAATGAGGAGGGAAGGAAAGAAACCGGAATAAAGACGGCCCTATTAGACCGAATCGGCACATCCAGACTACGGTGGTACGGGCATGTGATGAGGATGGAGCATACAAGACAGCCAGAATACATTTGGAAAGACAAGTGGAGGGGTAAAGACCTGCAGGAAGACCTAAAACCCAATGGATGGACATGATCAAATTACTACAGGATGGACAGTGGATGATGTTCTCCATGACAAGTTGTATATGGACAGGAAGAAGTGGAAGAGGCTCATTAACAGCACCTGGAAAACTGGAACTGTACAATGATGATGATGATGATGATGATGATGAATAATTCCCAAGTTCTCTGAAAACGCTAAAAGACTTCACTCTTTTGGTTGAATCTGCCACCTGGGTAACAGCCCTAATTGCAGATTGTTGATTGATTGCTTTACTGCATGAGATCTGCAAGACAAAATATTATATAACCCTCAGCCCTCACAGTTCTTAGGATGTATACTAAAACGAAATTTAGATCAAATTTGAATTAACGTTCCATTACCTTCTTCCATCTGCTTCATCATCTCCAACTCCTCACCATACATGAGTTCAAACTCTTCATCTGGATCCGGAAAGTCACCCATTTTTTCTGCCAACAATCCACAAAATTATCCGCTTAAACTTCTGTTGTATAACACACAAGTCACATTAATAAAGAGAAACAAAAGACAGAACTTGAGACTGTTACATGTATAAGAAAGTGAGGTCAACTTGCCTCACAAACCTGCATTGGAATTTGGCAGTGATTGCCAATCTATCAATTTTAGTGTGTTTTCAATATTACTTCTTCCTCTATTGTTTTACTCTAGTAAATTAACAATTAAGAGAAAAGTTTAGGGGTTTTTTTGGTTCATTTTGATATTATTTGAATCATTTCTCTCAATGTCCAGCTCCATATTCTTATGTCCTCAGGTTTGATTCCCAGCTAGGTCAAAGGATTTTTAATTTAAAACAGTTGATTCCTGTGGCTTACAGACTGAGCATTTGTGCTGTCCCCAGCATTCCTGTAACTCTCATATCACACACAACACAACACAACATACAGTTTTCTATACACGGTAGACACCACCCACCCTTGTCGGATAGTCTGTTCTACAAGGGCTGCAGTAGGCTAATAATAGCCAAACAAAAACAAATTAAATTTAAATTAAAGGAGAGCTCCATAGCTAAAAATACACAGGTTATCAATGTTATCAATCTAGCAGAGGCAGAAATATTCACTGCAATTGCTGGGTACCTATCAATACCCTCTATTAAGTATTTTTACATTTATAGTAAAATATCACAGACTGATCAACATTTTTGAAAACAGATGGTTGAGTGAACACTGCTACTGACTGAACACAATATAACGTTACTCCCATAATTCAATACAGATACTTACGTAAATAGCTGCCATTCCCAACTATGGAACAATAAAAACTCCTAAACCAATGGTGATAAATTAATATACACATACACGTCTAAACCAAGACTATCCCCTTATGCTGAAAATAAACCACAAGTGATGAATTGACACACACACCTAAAAAACAAAGTCTAACACCTTTTTTTTTTTTTTTTTGCTATTTGATTTACATCGCACCGACACAGATAGGTTTTATGGCGACGATGGGATAGGAAAGGCCTAGGAATTGGAAGGAAGCGGCCGTGGCCTTAGTTAAGGTACAGCCCCAGCATTTGCCTGGTATGAAAATGGGAAACCATGGAAAACCATCTTCAGGGCTGCCGACAGTGAGGCTCGAACCCTCTAACACCCTTATGCCTCACTCATCATGTATGCCATAAAAAAACCAAAGGTGAAAAATTATCACCACCTTGGAAACTGAACTGAACAGTTGGTAGCATTGTCTGATAACCCACTCGTGTGTGCTTCTACAATTGTAGGGGGCTAACCCTGGTTACCCTCTTCAATTAAAGATCCTCTGCGTAGTGAGGGGGACTAGTAGCTCCTTTCTTGAGATGCCGAATGGAGCCCTGTTGAGTAACCATTCGGTAAACAAGGAGGAGGAAGCTAAAGCACCACCCAATCCTAAGGTGTTTTTTTTTTTTTTTGCTAAGGGCTTTACGTCGCGCCGACACAGATAGGTCTTATGGCGACGATGGGATAGGAAAGGCCTAGGAGTTGGAAGGAAGCGGCCGTGGCCTTAATTAAGGTACAGCCCCAACATTTGCCTGGTGTGAAAATGGGAAACCACGGAAAACCATTTTCAGGGCTGCCGATAGTGGGATTCGAACCTACTATCTCCTGGATGCAAGCTCACAGAATCCTAAGGTGTAACGCGACCCATGCCGATGGGGTGCATGGCACATGGGAGATGTGTCTTGAACGGAGCCTTCGAGATACCTGGCGCCCTCTCGAAGAAAGCAGCCTTACCCGGGTATGCGGGGCACCGCCTGGGCGGACATCATATTTCCCTAGCTACTCGTGGGACCTACATGAGTACTGTAGCAACCCAAAAACTGGAGAGCTCCTCTCGGGCCCCTGAAAGAAACACTAGCTCAACGACAACCGATAGGGACTCTTCAGAGATACCCTCAGAGAGCACGACATCAACTGTAAGAGAGCTCACTCTAGAGGTGAGCAATCTTCTAGTTCAGAGGAAGAAGAAGAAGAAACAGCACTCCGGCACTGAAAAGAGAAGGTACAAGAAGGCTTTAAAGGCCCAGGAGCAGGCCAAAGAGCCTAACTCCTGGAGCTGATAGGCCTTCTACCTCCATGGCAACGACAACTCCAGAGGGATCCAATGGGCACAAGAGGGGTTCTGCTTCCAGGGCACAGAGGACTCCTCCCACCAAGATGCCAGCGGGAAAACGACTCCTGTCGGGGGCAACCCCAGAAGAAGATCGGCAAGCCCACAAAAGACATAAGGTGGAGTATGCCAGAATAGCTACAGCTGGGATCAGGAGGGCCATAGTGCCTGAAGGATATCCTGACCAGCAGTTAACTGAAAAACAGGTGGAGTCTGTAGAGGAGGCTATCACCAATCTGATAGATGAGCTTCCAGAGCAGGGGCCCATTAAGCCTCAGTTCCTGGACTGCTATCTGTCAAGAGGTGCGGCTATCATTATTACAGAAAATGACGAGACTGCAGCACGGCTCTCTAGTCTTGTTACAGATATGCAGCTGTGGGAAGGAGGCAGGCTCACAATTGTGGGCATGGATAAACTCCTCTGCTACAAGAGGGCCATGGTTTGGATACCAGGACAACAAAAGGACAACGATGTCCTTTTGAGAAGAATGGCATGCCAGAACCATGGTCTAAATCCCAGTAGCTGGAGAATCTACAACCGCAAGGAAGAGAAGAAAGGTGTCCGCCTTGTAGTCAGCATGGACTCCAGGGATGTGGAAAAAGTGGTGGGAAAGAAGATCTTCTGCGGAGTGCATGTTACCACCTTCACCCTGATGGAGGGCAAACACAATAAGCAGAGGACCAACCCCACCACAGACAATACCGAGACCAACAGGGGCAAGGAGCAGGAGCCTGGGCAAGAGCCAGGGTCAGACAAGCTTCAAGATTCATCGCGGGACCTGGAACTGCATGTTCCGGAGACTACATAAGGTAAGAAATTATTACTTTCATACAATCAAACATACAACATTGTATACCGGCCTCTAGGGTACTTATAAGAAGTATCCAGAAAGGTGGCTTTTCGGTCGCCTTGATACAAGAACCCTGGCTTAGACAGGGCCATATCATGGGACTGAAATGTGCAGGATTCACTCTCTTCAGTGGAGTAGCGGAGTAGAAGCCTAGAACATATATACTAGTCAAGGATCATAACACCTGGGCTATACCGGCCTTCATTACTAGAGACCTAGTAGTAGTCCTGGTGAGATATGAAGAAGGCGGACAGCCAAGAGATTTGGTTGTCTGCTCTGCATATTTTCCAGGAGACTCTGAATCTCCACCCCTGCCGGAGGAGTTCAAGAGACTGGTGACATACTGTAGGAAACAAGGACTTAACCTCATAGTAGGATGTGACGCCAATGCTCACCACAGCATTTGGGGAAGCAAACGTACAAACCAAAGGGGAGAGAATTTCATAGAATTTCTATGTACAACTGATCTTGAGATCATGAACATAGGTGATACCCCAACCTTCATCAATAATAGGAGTGAGGGAATCATAGAACTTACCCTGGGTTCCATGGGAATCATACAGGAATTTAAAGACTGGAAAGTTTCTTTGGAGCCTTCCTTGTCAGACCACAGACACATTGTATTTCATATAGAGGGCTCCTTCGAGATCCCATCTTATAGAAATCCTAGACGAACTGATTGGGCGCCTTTTAGGGAGGATGTGAGGAGGGGACTGGAAGGAGGACCCTCAAATATAATTAAGAACAAGGAGGAGCAAGAGCTCAGTGTGAGTTTTCTCTTACAGACACTAGCTACCTCTTATGAGTTAAACTGCCCAGTTGTTATTTTTTTTTTTTGCTAGGGGCTTTACGTCGCACCGACACAGATAGGTCTTATGGCGACGATGGGATAGGAAAGGCCTAGGAGTTGGAAGGAAGCGGCCATGGCCTTAATTAAGGTACAGCCCCAGCATTTGCCTGGTGTGAAAATGGGAAACCACGGAAAACCATCTTCAGGGCTGCCGATAGTGGGATTCAAACCTACTATCTCCCGGATGCAAGCTCACAGCCGCGCGCCTCTACGCGCACGGCCAACTCGCCCGGTCCAGTTGTTATTAAGGCAAAAAGAACAACAGGAAGCTTCAAGTGGAACAGTTATCTGGAACACCTGGGGAGAAACACACTAAGGCACTGGAACAAATACACGGACCAAGAAAGTCTAGATTCTCACAAAGAATCACAAAGAAAGTATAGGTCAGAAGTCAAAAAGGCTTCTAGGAGATCCTGGAGACAGTTTTGTGACTCCACTGAGAGCCAACATGAAGCGACAAGGCTTCATAAAATTCCAACTTTGGACAGAAGGGCAAGGGTGGGCTCACTGGAGTCTCCCTCGGGTGGATATACATCCACAGAGCAGACCCTAAGCTTATTGCTTGATGCCCACTTTCTAGGTTCAGTAGTCACGAATAGTGAAGTAGAATCGAGCGAATCCTTCTGACCCAATAGAAGTGGTTGGAAGGAAGCCGCAGAGATTGTTACCCCAAGAAGGGTGAAGTGGGCATTAGAATCTGTTGCCCCTTATAAAAGTCCAGGAATGGATGGGATCTTCCCAGCGCTTCTTCTGGAAGCGGGAGTGGTCCTAATGCCGTACCTGGTCAGAATTTTTAGAGCCTGTCTCACCATGGGGAACGTGTACTCCTTGTGGTGTCAGGCGAACGTAGTGTATATACCTAAGCCCAAAAGGTTGTCATATGCTAGACCTAAGGATTATAGACCCATCAGTCTAACGTCTTTTCTTCTTAAGACTTTGGAAAGACTGATGGATAGACATATCAGGCAGAAAGTATTAAGAGATTGTCACCTGCATTCTCATCAACATGCATACCAACCAGGGAAGTTGGTTGAAACAGCACGACACCAGCTTGTTTCCAGGCTGGAGAGCATCTTGGATCAGCAACAACTTGCTATGTTGGTATTCCTAGACAAAGAAGGGGCCTTCAACTACACATCTTCGGGCTCCATAGAACTTAGTCTAGAGAGAAGAGGCGTGAGTAGGATGCTCATAAGATGGATTATGGCCTCAATGCAGGGCCATCAAGTTCTGTTTACCCTCAACGCAGTCATGTTGAAAGCTAAAACAGACAGGGGGTGTCCACATGGAGGAGTATTATCACCAACATTATGGTGACTGGTAGTGGATGAACTACTTACCAGGTTAAATGTTGGAGGGATTTACGCCCAAGGCTATGCAGACGACATTAGCCTGATGGCGGTAGGGAATTTCCCCAGTACAGTTTCGGAGCTCGTACAGAGCTCCCTTCGCAGGGTGGAAAGATGGTGCCACGATACGGACTTGTCAGTCAGTCCCAACAAATAATAATACTAAGATTATAAATTCCACCTGTTCAATACATAAGAGTTTTTTATTTAAATTTAAGAAATAGTTCTTAACATATTAGATATAGGGACATGTTTCACCTATAATGAGGGCATCATCAGCCTAAATATCTCATACCTGAAAGAAAGATAGATTTTTTTTTTTTTGCTAGCGGCTTTACGTCGCACCAACACAGATAAGTCTTATGGCGACGATAGGATAGGAAAGGCCTAGGAGTTGGAAGGAAGCGGCCGTGGCCTTAATTAAGGTACAGCCCCAGCATTTGCCTGGTGTGAAAATGCAGTGTTCTCCCCAGAAATTTTTGTCAGCCAGGTGGCACGAATGGGTGGCCGGGCGGGGAATACTACGTAAAACTTCAATATAAAAAGAATTTCACTTCGTTTCACTCAGGGCGTTAACAAAAATATCAGGCAGGTAAACATTAACTGCAAAATTGAACTATTTTAGTGTTATTATCATGAACAAGACATAACAGAGTATTTTGAACTTCTAGTGTTCTATTGCTCCTTCCAAATCATGTAACAGCGGACTTAGGCCTACCACTCGGTTGCTGTGGACATGTGGACTGCCATACGTGTTTGTGACGTCATGCGGAATAGAGGGCTCGCATGAGAATCCACACTAATCCAGACGCCCTTTTGCGACTACGTAGTGGTCAAGCTAAACATTTGATCTCCGATGCAATTCATGCAATTATGCTAATAATAATTATTTATAATATAAATTATCAGTTTTACAGTATTTACATGTTAATTTCGAGCACACAATGACTCAAATATGTACCTATTAATATTATGAAATTAGCACATATCTAGGTTATATTAGCCGGGCGGTCTCTAAAAATGGCAGGGCGGTGCGGTGCGCCCATTAGAAAGGTCCTAGGGAGAACACTGAAAATGGGAAACCACGGAAAACCATCTTCAGGGCTGCCGATAGTGGGATTCGAACCTACTATCTCCCGGATGCAAGCTCACAGCGGCGCGCCTCTATGTGCACGGCTAACTCGCCCGGTGAAAGATAGATCAGGATCCTGATTGTTCTTATACGTAGTTTTTAACAAAGGTCTAAAAAATATAAATAGGAGGATACTATTTTAGGTACAAATGTGTATAAAATGACTAGCAAGTAGAATATATTAGTTATAAGTACTCTTATGACAAAGTCTTATAATCAATCCTTATTGTAGATCTTTACAAATGTTTTGTTTTCTTAAAATGTGGTAACAAGTAATTACTGTAGTTAAAAATTCAAAAAGAATACGTAAATTGCTGCGTTGAAATGAAATCTGGTAAATATGGTGCCTTATTCTGGAGATTGTGTAAGGAGCTTATAATAGCTTAATATTTAGGATAAAAGTCACTCTTAGTGGTAGTTAAATTGAAATCCAAAGTTGAAGTTGTTATTTTATATGAAAAGATAAACTTCTTGAAGCACTTAGGAGCGAGGACAAGTACTCTTCAGAAACGTAGCTATTTTTATAATTAGCTGGTAGACGTGGTTGTAGCTTCTTGTATTAAAAGTCGAAAGGAAAATATAAAATATAAAATAACAACTTCAACTTTGGATTTAAATTTAACTATCACTAGGAGTGACTTTTATCCTAAATATTAAGCTATTATAAGCTCCTTACACCATCTCCAGAATAAGGCACCATATTTACCAGATTTCATTTCAACGCAGCAATTTACGTATTCTTTTTGAACTTTTAACTAACTACTTGTTACCACATTTAAAAAAAAAAATTTGTAATGATCTACAGTAAGGATTGATTATAAAACTTTGTCATAAGAGTACTTATAATTAATATATTCTACTTGCTAGTCATTTTATACACATTTGTACCTAAAACAGTATCATAAATAAGAGGATATAAATATTTTAGACCTTTGTTAAAAACTATGTATAAGAACAATCAGGATCCTGATCTTTCTTTAAGGTATGAGATTTTTAGGCTGATGATGCCCTCATTATGGGTGAAACATGCCCCTATATCTAATAATGTTAAGAACTATTAAATTTAAATTAAAAACTCTTATGTGTTGAACAGGTGGAATTTATAATCTCGTATTATTATTATTATGAGATTTGTAACATGCAATCCCAAAAAGAGGGAGCTCGTGGTGTTTACCAGGAGGAGGCTAGATGGACTGTCAGAGCTACTCCTATTTGGGAAAAAATTAGTTAAGAAAACCTCAGTTAAGTTAATCCTCAAGGCAAAAATGAGTTTGGGAAAAGCATATAGACCATAAGTTGGATAAGGCTCACAAGATTACGTGGGCCTGTCGCAGGGCCATCGGTAGTAAGACTTGGGACCTAGAACCTAGGGTGGTCCAATGGCTTTATATTTCTATTGTACGGCCCATGATCACCTATGCATCTTTAGTCTGTTAGCCAGGTTCTGAGAGTAAAACTGTGACCACCAAGTTCAACAGTGTCCAAAGACTTGCGTGTCTAGGAATAACAGGGGCACTGGATACTACACCATTATGTGCAATGGAGGCCATCCTATGCCTTCCCCCCTTACATTTATATGTTAAGGGGATGGCGGGAATGAGTGCTTACCGCCTCTGGTCACTCGGAGGATGGTCTTTCAAGAATCCGAATAGAGGTCATGCTTCTATTCTTACAAGACTTCACCAGACCTGACCTACGACAATGATGATCGGGGACCTGATGAAGCCCAGTTTCAATCTGAACTATAAGTTCACAGTGGTAATACCCACGAGGGGCGGAGTGGATCACGGATACTGGGGCCCGTCTTAGGTCTGTGGGGTGTACATGGTACACAGATGGCTCGCGGACGGAGGCAGGCACGGGCGCCGGGGTCTGGGGGCCTAAGTCAAGGCTCTCCCTTCCCATGGGTAAATATGCTACTATTTTCCAGGCTGAAGTATATGCAATACTGGCCTGTGCTATACATGTATGGAACATGCCTGGGCGTAGAAGATGCATCACCATTTGCAGCGACAGCCAGGCAGCGTTAAAAGCACTATGTGCAGTTAGAACAACATCCACAATGGTATGGGAGTGCCAAAGGATGTTAGATAAGCTGTGTGAACTTAGCCCAGTTACCCTGTTATGGGTTCCTGGGCACACAGGAATCAGTGGAAATGAAGAAGCTGACAAACTAGCGAAACAAGGCTCAAAAGGTCCTTTCATAAGGGCCCAGCCAAACATATATAAAGGTCATAATAAATTTGAATAGGACCAGAATACGAATGGTAGTTGGACTGTTGACAGGCTACAATACCTTACAGAGACACCTACATATCATGAAAATCAGTCAAGATCCGATGTGTAGAAGATGCAGTAGGGAAGAAGAAACCTCCGCGCATGTGTTGTGTCAGTGCGAGGCTCTTGCAAGCACTAGACATCGATATCTTGGTTCACACTTTGTGAACCTGGAAGACATCAGGAATGCCAACATCCGGAGTCTGGTATCCTTTATAGGAGCACTATGGCTGGACTAGGCAAACCCGTTTAAGGGACACAAAGGGTCTTCATAGACCTACGTGTGGAGCCCTGCCTTCAGGGCTCACCCATTCCTTATCTATCCATCTATCTATTGTCAGATAACCTCAATAAACTGCTAAGAATAGAGCATCATGCTCAGTACTTGTAGCTACACTCTCTCACATAGCCCGTTCAGGAATCTTTCTTAAGTGCTACCATTAAATTAAATTCCATTCAATCTATATATAAAATAAGAGTTTTGTCTGTACATTGCTCAGAATTTGAAAAGAATGGTATTTCTGTATCGGTCATGTCCATAGTAACAAGGAAATGCACTTTTTACTTTTCCATAATTTCTGTCTGTCTGTCTGCATGTATGTACACGCATCACGAGAAAACGGCTGAAGAGAATTTAATGAAAATCGGTAAGTGAAGTCGGGGGATGAGCCACTACAATCTAGGCTATAAATAATTTTACTCACGCTGAGTGAAATGGTAGTTTAGGGGGGAGGCCTAAAATTGAATTTTCAAATATTTATATTATTTGTGGTCCTATCGATAAATACTACATAAGTAAAGTTATATAGAATTAAATTTCCGATCATTTATATCATACATTGTTACCGTACCGGCTTTGATAACAAAGATATTCATGAATTTGGAATTTTGTTGCCAAGTCCATATCAACGCCGAGCCACGAGAAAATGGGTTAACAGAATTTAATGAAAGTCGGTATATAGAGTCGGGGAATAAGAAACTAAAGTCTAAGTTATAAACAACTGTATTCGCCCTGTATAAAATTGCAGTTTAGGGGAAGGCACCTAAAATTTAAAATACCTATGTTACTGAAAATTAAAACCTACAACCTGTTTTCCAGTCACTGACCGGGTCAAAAATGGAATGAATGAAACAGATATAGGCTATTAGTACGATGGGATCGCCACTCCCAAAGTGATTTAATATTGACTGATAGATGCTATGAAATGAGAATGGAGAGTGTTGCTGGAATGAAAGATGACGGGGAAAACCGGAGTACCCGGAGAAAAACATGTCCCGCCTCCGCTTTGTCCAGCACAAATCTCACATGGAGTGACCGAGATTTGAACCATGGTACCCAGCGGTGAGAGGCCGACGCGCTGCCGTCTGAGCCACGGAGGCTCCACTTATGTTATCAGTCCTATCAAAAAGTACTACACAACAAAAGTTATAGAGAACACAATTTTCGACCATTTATGTTTTATTCAATTTTACCGTACTGACTATTTCAGATGGTTATGAATTTCATGTTTTTGGTCCGTATTGAACAATATATAAGTAATAATAATAATAATAACTTAAATGTTTCCACCTTTTCAATACAATATATTCACAAAATTACAAAATTATACGGTACTAGTTTCGACCCATCTAGGGGTCATCATCAGCCGTATTGGAGCAAAGATCATTTGTGGCGAAATCCTAAGACAATATTATTTTAAAGAATAACAAGTGAAATGAGATGTTATGGTAATAGTTAATAATACAAGGAATATACATAATCAGAGGTTTTTAACAAAGAATAAAGTATAAATGGGGTGTTGTAAAAATTATAATCATGGAAATCAGTAAGTTCTTGTATTGAAATGAAATATGGCTTAGGAAGAGGGCTTAAGGTGGGGCTGAAGGGTGCGGGAGAAAGTGTAATTGTCTTGGAAAAGTACTTTTGATTAAATTTAGGATTGAGTTTAGGTTGGCTGCATTATTGTTTCTGAGGAAAGTGATAAATAGATCGAAGAGTATGTTGGGTTTCTCAGAGATTTCATTGAGATTGTGACTGGCATTAAAGTATTGGTCTAGGTGTATGTAGTAATTTTCCATTATGTTCAGTAAAGGGCCCTTGTTTGCTAATACGAGAATGTCCATGTCTTGTTCAATATTGGTGAAATTATGGTTATAATCTTGCATGTATTGGCCGATGGCTGAAAACTTGTTGTATTTTATTGCGTTAGTGTGCTCGTGGTATCTGATAATGAAGTTTCTCCCGGTTTGCCCGATGTAGGTTTTTTTACAGGTGGTACATTTGATCCTATAAACTCCAGATTTTAAAAAACTGCTGGTCTTGTTGATGTGTGAAGTATTGTATAAAACATTCATGTTCTTATTGTTGGTTTTGAAGGCTATTTTAACGCCTTGTTTCTTAAAGATGTTGGTTAACTTGTAGATATCATTGTTGAACGTGAAGGTGGAAAATGTTAGAGGTTTGGTTATTTCTTTTTTGAGGGTAGTTTTTGGGCGATGTTTGTGTTTATTGATTATCCTTTCTATAAAATGATTGCTGAAGCCGTTGAATTTTGCGATTCCGCGGATTGTGTTGAGTTCGTTTTTTAGATCTTTATTGGACATAGGTATGCTGAAGGCTCGGTGAACTAGGCTGTTGTATGTGGCTCGTTTGTGGGACTGGGGGTGCACTGAATCTTGGCGAATGGTGGAGGCTGTTTGAGTGGGTTTTCTGAAAATTTTATAACTGAAAGAATCTGAGTTTCTAGTGATGGTTAAATCTAGAAAGTTGATTTTTTGATTTGATTCGGATTCTAGTGTGAATTTGATATGAGGATCAATATTGTTGAGTCTTAAGAGGGTGGTGGGTGCGTTAATTGATTTCTCATTCATGATTACAAAGACATCGTCGACATATCTGGCCCAAAAGAGAATGTTTTCGAATTCGTTGTCAATTTTGGTGTATTCGAGGAAGTCCAGGTATATTTCTGCTAGGATACCTGAGGCCGGTGACCCCATTGCCAAACCATTTTGTTGATATATGACATTGTCAAAAGTGAAGAAGTTATTGTCGATGATAAGTTTTAATATTGTGATAAAGTCTTGTATCTCTAGTTTGCTTAAGTGGCTGTTTTTGTTTAAATTGTTTATAATTATCGGAATTAATTTTGATACTTGTATGCTTGGGTACATGTTTACAATATCGAAAGAGTGGATGGAGTGATCCGGTTGCAAATTGAACTTGTTTAGTTTTTCTACTAGCTCAGATGTGTTTTTAATAGACTTTTTGGATAAGAATTGATAATTTTTTCTTAAGAAACATTGGATGAATTGTGATATTCTGTATAAGGGGCTCGGTCTATAGTTGATAATTGGCCGGATGGGAATTCCGGTTTTGTGAATTTTGGGAAGAGCTTTAGCAGTGGGGAGTCCTGGGTTCATATGTATGAGTTTGGATTTTTCCTGTTCGGTAAATAAAAATGAAGTGTTTTTAAGAGTTTGTTTAAGTAGTTTTTGAATTTTTTGGGTGGGGTCTTTTTTGATTATGGAAAATGAGCTGTCTGTGAAAAAGTTTTTTGTTTTTTCAATATATACTTTTTTATCCATGATAACTGTTGCATTGCCTTTGTCAGCTTTGGTTATGATGAGTTCGTTGTCTTTAATTTTCTTCTTGAGGGCGTATATGCGCTTTTGTTTTTTCATGTTTTTGGTCCGTATTGAACAATATATAAGTAATAATAATAATAATAACTTACATGTTTCCACCTTTTCAATACAATATATTCACAAAATTACAAAATTATACGGTACTAGTTTCGACCCATCTAGGGGTCATCATCAGCCGTATTGGAGCAAAGATCATTTGTGGCGAAATCCTAAGACAATATTATTTTAAAGAATAACAAGTGAAATGAGATGTTATGGTAATAGTTAATAATACAAGGAATATACATAATCAGAGGTTTTTAACAAAGAATAAAGTATAAATGGGGTGTTGTAAAAATTATAATCATGGAAATCAGTAAGTTCTTGTATTGAAATGAAATATGGCTTAGGAAGAGGGCTTAAGGTGGGGCTGAAGGGTGCGGGAGAAAGTGTAATTGTCTTGGAAAAGTACTTTTGATTAAATTTAGGATTGAGTTTAGGTTGGCTGCATTATTGTTTCTGAGGAAAGTGATAAATAGATCGAAGAGTATGTTGGGTTTCTCAGAGATTTCATTGAGATTGTGACTGGCATTAAAGTATTGGTCTAGGTGTATATAGTAATTTTCCATTATGTTCAGTAAAGGGCCCTTGTTTGCTAATACGAGGATGTCCATGTCTTGTTCAATATTGGTGAAATTATGGTTATAATCTTGCATGTGTTGGCCGATGGCTGAAAACTTGTTGTATTTTATTGCGTTAGTGTGCTCGTGGTATCTGATAATGAAGTTTCTCCCGGTTTGCCCGATGTAGGTTTTTTACAGGTGGTACATTTGATCCTATAAACTCCTGATTTTAAAAAACTGCTGGTCTTGTTGATGTGTGAAGTATTGTATAAAACATTCATGTTCTTATTGTTGGTTTTGAAGGCTATTTTAACGCCTTGTTTCTTAAAGATGTTGGTTAACTTGTAGATATCATTGTTGAACGTGAAGGTGGAAAATGTTAGAGGTTTGGTTATTTCTTTTTTGAGGGTAGTTTTTGGGCGATGTTTGTGTTTATTGATTATCCTTTCTATAAAATGATTGCTGAAGCCGTTGAATTTTGCGATTCCGCAGATTGTGTTGAGTTCGTTTTTTAGATCTTTATTGGACATAGGTATGCTGACAATGTCATATATCAACAAAATGGTTTGGCAATGGGGTCACCGGCCTCAGGTATCCTAGCAGAAATATACCTGGACTTCCTCGAATACACCAAAATTGACAACGAATTCGAAAACATTCTCTTTTGGGCCAGATATGTCGACGATGTCTTTGTAATCATGAATGAGAAATCAATTAACGCACCCACCACCCTCTTAAGACTCAACAATATTGATCCTCATATCAAATTCACACTAGAATCCGAATCAAATCAAAAAATCAACTTTCTAGATTTAACCATCACTAGAAACTCAGATTCTTTCAGTTATAAAATTTTCAGAAAACCCACTCAAACAGCCTCCACCATTCGCCAAGATTCAGTGCACCCCCAGTCCCACAAACGAGCCACATACAACAGCCTAGTTCACCGAGCCTTCAGCATACCTATGTCCAATAAAGATCTAAAAAACGAACTCAACACAATCCGCGGAATCGCAAAATTCAACGGCTTCAGCAATCATTTTATAGAAAGGATAATCAATAAACACAAACATCGCCCAAAAACTACCCTCAAAAAAGAAATAACCAAACCTCTAACATTTTCCACCTTCACGTTCAACAATGATATCTACAAGTTAACCAACATCTTTAAGAAACAAGGCGTTAAAATAGCCTTCAAAACCAACAATAAGAACATGAATGTTTTATACAATACTTCACACATCAACAAGACCAGCAGTTTTTTAAAATCAGGAGTTTATAGGATCAAATGTACCACCTGTAAAAAAACCTACATCGGGCAAACCGGGAGAAACTTCATTATCAGATACCACGAGCACACTAACGCAATAAAATACAACAAGTTTTCAGCCATCGGCCAACACATGCAAGATTATAACCATAATTTCACCAATATTGAACAAGACATGGACATCCTCGTATTAGCAAACAAGGGCCCTTTACTGAACATAATGGAAAATTACTACATACACCTAGACCAATACTTTAATGCCAGTCACAATCTCAATGAAATCTCTGAGAAACCCAACATACTCTTCGATCTATTTATCACTTTCCTCAGAAACAATAATGCAGCCAACCTAAACTCAATCCTAAATTTAATCAAAAGTACTTTTCCAAGACAATTACACTTTCTCCCGCACCCTTCAGCCCCACCTTAAGCCCTCTTCCTAAGCCATATTTCATTTCAATACAAGAACTTACTGATTTCCATGATTATAATTTTTACAACACCCCATTTATACTTTATTCTTTGTTAAAAACCTCTGATTATGTATATTCCTTGTATTATTAACTATTACCATAACATCTCATTTCACTTGTTATTCTTTAAAATAATATTGTCTTAGGATTTCGCCACAAATGATCTTTGCTCCAATACGGCTGATGATGACCCCTAGATGGGTCGAAACTAGTACCGTATAATTTTGTAATTTTGTGAATATATTGTATTGAAAAGGTGGAAACATTTAAGTTATTATTATTATTATTACTGACTATTTCAGAGTCGCAAGAAAACTAAATGTGAAGGCCTACAATATTGAAAGTGCATAACATTGATCAACAATAACATTACATTGACCATTGTTTGTAATGATGTTCTTTGTCTCTTATGCTGCCGCTCAACTCCGATAGATGGGATTCCTGCTGCGTACCGAGTATAACAGCCTGACTGAATATTGGCATGAAATAGCTGGGGAGTTAGAAAACTTTCTTCTTTAGCATGTCATTCCTCTGGTTCACACATTTTCTGATACCGTACTGCTGGTACGTAACTCACTGGTTCATCATAGTATTCCAGCTATTTGATCCCTACTCTGACGCGCTGTTTTGAATGAGCAGTGTGCACTTTAAAGGCAGAGGCTCACTTAGTAGTAGTAGTAGTAGTAGTAGTAGTAGTAGTAGTAGTAGTAGTAGTAGTAGTAGTAGTAGTAGTAGTAGTAGTAATAGTATGACCTGGTCTAGAATTACAATTTAGACATATTCCAAATGATAGCACCACAATTCACTAAATAACTCAAAATTCAACCCTAAAAAGAGCCGTTTCTTAAAAAGAGCTTCTTCCTCTTCACTTTTATTAAATTCTACATTCATTTTATTCAAAATTAGCAGTGAAGAGGGGGTTTCTCCTCTGACTTAGAGGAAAAATTTGCCTCCAAGTCAGATTTTTCTGCCGCCAGTGTAGTGAATTTAGATTTTCAGACTCATTGGGTACTCCTAGGAAACAGACTAGTAAAGGGGCATAGTTTTTGCCCTGGAACTCTCCACTATTCGTACTCCCCCCTCCGTAAAAAGACAAAGAGTGTTCACGGATAACGGATGTCTGCGGCCTGATCATTCCAGCTCTTAGATTGGCAGCATAGTACTGTTCGTTAAAAAAGAGAAAATATGTGATTTTTCATTTGATCCAGTATTTCATGTGAAATCATTTCTTTTACTCGCGCCATTCCTACTGATGCCACTGTAATAACCTATGTTCATTTCAGTTGGGAAAACCACTGTGGAGAGTGACTATCTGCCACTATAATGAAAACTCCCTAACCTGATTGTGGCTGATGGTAGGCAAGTGGGCCTACCATTGCAATGAAAATGCCCTAACTCATTCTTCATATGAGAAAAGACGTTTGATGGTTTTCTGTCGCGATTCCAGGGTAACGTTAAGAGCTATGCAATTTAATACAGTCTTGCTCACAACGTGTACACTACCTAACAATTCTGTATACAATGTAGAATTCCATAGCGAAGCACGGGTACATCAGCTAATGGAAATATATATAAAAGAAGAGTTTTGCCTTTACATTGCTCAGAATTTAAAAAGGATGATATTTCTGCATTAGTCGTGTCCACACTAACAAGTAAATGTACTTTTTAATTTTCCATACTTTTTGTCTATCTGTCTGTATCTACGCGTGTCACGAGAAAACGGCTGAAGATAATTTATTGAAAATCGGTATGCAAGGTCGGGGAATAAGTCGCTACAATCTAGGTCATAAATCATTTTATTCACGCTGAGTGAAATGGTAGTTTAGGGGAAGGCCTTTTATATAATAAAGTTGTCTGTCTGTTAGGTCATCAGCCCAGAGGCTGGTTGGTTCCTCAAATAGCACCACCAAAGGTTATGCGGTTATAAGGAAACCGCAAAAACCAATGGCAGCACCAAAATGAGGCGTACTAGGCAAGACGAGGAGTGAGGTAGTTTGCCATTGCTTTCCTCACTGGGTCAGCAAGTGCTATTGCAGCACGACTGACCCTATGAGCAACACCTTTCATAGCACTCAGATGCACTAGTCGTGCTCTGAATGTCATTACTCAGCACCACCCATACCCCAGCAGCTTCCATATTGTCACAGCCATGGATGAGACTGGGACTTCGGTGGAAGCTACATTTTACTCTGGCCTGTGCCAAGAGATGGATACAAAAGTACTGTATCCATCAAGAAATGGCAGCAGGCACCATAATAAAGTTATATAGTATTAATTTCCAATCATTTATGTCTTATAAGTACATTGTTACTGTACTGGCTATGATCACAGAGCTATTCATGAATTTGGATTTGTTACTAAGTCCATATCAGCGCCGAGTCACGAGAAAATGGGTAAAGAGAATTTAATGAAAATCGGTATGTAAAGTCGGAGAATAAGGAACTACAGTCTATGCTATAAACAATTTTATAAGACGCCCTAATATCACAGAGTCGAAAGAAAACTAAATGTGAAGGCCTACAATATAGAAAGCTCATAAAATTGATCAACAATAACATTACATCGACCATTGTTTGTTGTGATGTGCTTTGTGTCTTCTGTTGCCATTCAACTCCGATAGATAGGATTACTGCTGCGTACCGAGTATTTTAAAAAATTTGCTTTATGTCGCATTGACACAGGTCTTATGGCGACGATAGGATAGGAAAATGCTAGGGGTGTGAAGGAAGCGGCCTTGGTACAGCCCCAGCATTTGCCTGGTGTGAAAATGGGAAACCATGGAATACCATCTTCAGGGCTGCCGACAGTGGGGTTCGAGTCCACTATCTCCCGAGTACAAGCTCACAGCTGCACGCCTCTAACCACACGGCCAACTCGCCCAGTCATACCAAGTGTAACAGCCTGCCTGAATATTGGCAGGAAGTAGCTGGGAAGTTAGATAATTTTCTTCTTTAGCATGCCATTCCTCTGGTTCATAAATTTTCTAATACTACTGGTACGTAACACACTGGTTCATCATAGTATTTGAGTATTCAATCCCTATTCTGAGGCACTGATTGGAATGATCAGTGTACATATTTAAGAGAATAATGGCAGAGGAGTGTTCACGGCAGTCTGTGACCTGGTCATTCCAGCTCTGGAACTTTGGACTGTTAGATCGGCATCTTAGTACTATTCGTTAAAAGTGAAAAAATGTGCGGTTTATCATTTGATCAAGTATTTTATATGATAACATTGCTTTTAATTGATACATTTCTACTGACGGTTTTGTAATGACGTATGTTGACTTCAGTTAGGAAAACCAAAAAGTCAGTCTTTCTGAGAATCCCATAGTGAATCACGGGTACATCAGCTAGTTTTTACATAAAATACCGATCAATCTAATACTCTAGTTTTTATAGTTTTAGGGAAATAAATCTGTATTCTTTATTTAGCCTATGACTTTTAGTGCCAGGAGTGTCTAAGGACACGTTCAGCTCAATTGATGCAGGTGTATTTGACCTCCATGGGCAACTCGCGCGTATGGGTCTGAGATGATTGGATGGGGGGAGGTGGTAGAGAGGGGGTGCAACCAGGTGTCGGCACATGGCCTCACTTTGCCACGTAAGCCTCCCTGCTAAAGGCTTAACAGCTACATCAGAGAGATGAATCAGCATCAATGGTGGCAAATGCCCTCACTCCATATGAACAATGTGGTGAGGTTTGGATTGAATCCAGACTTTTGGCAAGCAATCTAGTGATTAGAAATTGTATACCACCACCTCTCGTACCCTGCCAGCTAACATTCTGATGGTGAAAATGTTCTCTACCAACCGGACTAGAACCAGGTAGCCACAATGTCAGACCATTTAGACTTGTTGCCATAACGATTGTGGCCAACAAGCAGGCTTTAGAACAAGTAAAAATGTGAAATTCATATTCATATACTAAAATTATATTAACTGGTAATTAATTAATTATATTTGTAAATAATTTATAAGTATCTAAAAGCAAAATAATAACTGAAATTTATTATTATTATTTGGAAAAGTTATGACATGTAACAAATTCCCCTGTTCACAAACATCGTATGCTACTATCCAGGAGTTTCTCCTTAAAGAAATAATTATCATCATCAAGTAGTTGGAAGCTTTTTCCATGTAAGAATTCTTTAACAGAACCATCAACATATCAGGCTCTAGATCAGCTGTTCTCAAAGACTGTGCCACAAAAAAATGAGCACACGAAAACAGGCATGTGTATTAAATACTTAATAACCTTACATTAACCCTGGAGAACTGTATAGATGCAATTTGACTGAAAAATTAAGAAAGTTCTGTCAGTAATGACAGTGTTGCAACCCAGTGGTACATGTGCAGTTGCTCCCTTTTGCACTTATTGTTTAATTCAGGGAAGAATTGCAGACAAACATGCCTGTAATTTTTAATCTAAAGAACGAAATGTCTTCAGACTCTTATTTAAATGTTGGTCAGTGCAAAAAATCCTCCCATGGTTACATTGTTGAAAACTGAAATAATATGGACATAGTGAGACTGGCATCTTTCCAATAGGCCCTAGTTCATACAGTTTCCGCAAAGGTTTGTGATTTATCAGGGCTGCATCCTAGCATTTGAAATCCTTCTAAAGCAGGCTGGATGTGCTGCAATATTCCAAAAGGAGACAGTATCCTATGAACCAAAAAATGTCTGAGAACCCCTACTGTAAACATCTGAGTAAATATTCATAAAATGGTTCATCAATCTATGAATTCCTGTATTAATAATAATAATAATAGGCTAATCATCATCATCATTTCCCAACTCCAGTTTTCCAAGTGTGGTGTACAAGCATTCGCAATCTTTTCCTGTCTGCATTCATCTTCTGTTCCAGGACATCTTTCCATTTGAGACCTTTCTCCTCCACATCTGATTTTACTGTGTCTATCCAGCATTTCATTGGCCTTTTTCCTTGGTCAGCAAGGTCGAAGGATTGTCTGGAAGGTCGAAGTATTGTCTGGCAGATCTCTCGCTCTTCATTCTCATAATGCGCCCATAACATTGAAGTCTAGGCTTCTTTATTACACTGATAATAGGGACCTCAATGCCACCTACCTTCCTGTTGACTTCATTCCACATTTTGTCCTTTCGAGTAGTTTGATTCATAGTTCTAATGAATCTCATTTCTATTGCCTGAATTATGCTGTAGTCATTGTTTAGTAGAGTACATGTCTCTAAACCATATCTGAGAATTGGAACGAAGTACGTGTGGTACAGGGTGCTTTTTGTGGTATTTTGCAGTTGTAGAGTACATTTCTGACTTAATTGTAAAAGTCTGATGCTTTCTGTGTTCTGCCTAGTATTTCCTGCTTGACAGTATTGTCTTGTGCTTCCAAATTTGTGATTCCAAATTTTGTTGCTTCCAAAAAAGAGGTTTGAGTTTGTTCCTTTCCTGTTGATGGCCATTTCTAGTCTTTGTTTTACTTATCTTCATCTCAAATTTATTGAACATATTGTTCCATAATAATAATGTGTAACTGACATCCTTTTAACTAGGTCAGTTTTAAGTTACAATAGGGAGTCAGGGTGTAAACATCTTGATAAACTACCTATTATTGTTCTCCAAACACACACTGGAGGAAGCTAAATCATGGTTTAAAATAAACTGTTTTCTCCTTAATGAAGGAAAAACTCAAAACCTCATTTTTAACCTTAGAAATCAAGACTGAATTCAAGTATTATCTGCGCACTTTTTATCGATAGATTTGTGTACGGGTTTGAGGAGTAAGGAGGGAGCAATTCCGGTTCCGTAAGTACTGCCAACTGAATGGAAATGAAATCTGAATTGAATCGATAATATGATCGATCGATATGAATTTTCCTAAACCTTTGTTATCTTAAGCCAACAACTGTGTCACACACACATTATATAACATTATATAACATTTCTCGATGCGAATCATATTCCTAAAGTGAATTCTATAGTTTGGCTTTGCTGTGTAAATAACAACAGTACTAGTACGTAAAGTATACGCCAGATGTCGCACAGCGATGCATAAGCGATTCATAGTTTGTGTTTCAAAGGTTGCCAGTACGAATCTCGAAGATTGCCAACGTCGACCAAATCAGCACTAGGGTGTAAATCTATCCAGAAAAGGTGCGCAGATAATATGTTAAACTTCTTGGATTACAACTTGACATAAAGCTCATATAGGAATACCACATAAAACACATTTGTGTCAGGCTATCCCAAGTTATATACCTACTCTGTCATCTGCAGCATGTAGTAACTAAAGCATATGTGTGTTCTGCATATTTTCAGAGTATTTTTGGGTACGGTCTAACATTTTATGGAAACAATGAGCACATAGGCGATATTTTAAAGTTGCAAAAGAAAGCTATTTGCACCACTTCCAGCGTTCCCCCTTACTCTCGCTGTAAACCAGTATTCATTAAGCATTCTATCTTAACAGTCAATTTAAACGTAAAGTATGTAATCTTCTGATATGTACAGGGACATTATTTTATCTATTGGGGGGATTCTCACTCACCCGGTCGCCTGCGCTGCGAGCCTGTCTCCCGCCAAGCAATTTACCGTTATGCACTTCTCAGCACCACAAGCTCCCCTCCTATGCAGTCTGCTAAGAGCTTTATGAGCATTAAGGTTCAGTTTAGTCAAGTGTTCATCGGGCGAGTTGGCCGTGCGGTTAGAGGCGCGTAGCTGTGAGCTTGCATCCAGGAGATAGTGGGTTCAAATCCCACTGTCGGCAGCCCTGAAGATGGTTTTCCGTGGTTTCCCATTTTCACACCAGGGCTGTACCCTAATTAAGACCATGGCCGCTTCCTTCCAACTCACAGCCCTTTCCTATCCCATCGTCGCCATAAGACCTATCTGTGTTGGTGCAACGTAAAGCCACTAGCAAAAAAAAAAAGTCAAGTGTTTACGTGTTTAGCGCTCAGTGTTTTGTTCCAATGCCAGTTTCATTATGTGAGCATGTGAATATACATAATACCTTCATAAAGTACAGGAAATCTTGTGCAAAAACACACGTTGGTTGCATTACGCCAAAGTGGTTGGCAGGAGACAAGCTTGCAGCACAGGCGACTGGGCAAGTGAGAATCCCCCCCCAACAGATAATATAATATCCCTGTACAAGAAGAGTAAGCCCAGTAATGATTTGCCACGTGTCAGAACACCATACATACCTATGGTACCAGGTCATCTTGTCATCTTGACATGCCGGGGTGTAGGTTAAAGAAAACACAAAAATGTCATATGGTGTTAAGTATAACACAACATAATACATTAGGTTAAGAATTCTATCAGCTCCCATTGAACATTTTCATTTATTTATTTTTACAAACTGCTTAAGGTCGCACCGACACAGATAGGTCTTATGGCGACGATGGGACAGAAAGAGGCTAGGAGTGGGAAGGAAGCAGCTGTGGCCTTAATTAAGGTACAACCCCAGCATTTGCCTGGTGTGAAAATGGGAAACCACGGAAAACCAACTTCAGGGCTGCCGAGAGTGGGATTCAAATCTGAACATTTTCAAACGTCTTTATAAATGGTTGTTGGTAAAGAAAGCCATGGTACTTCAATGACGAGTGCATTGAAGAGGACTGGAGCGGTCTACACCAACTCTTCGAGTGTTGATTCCGAGGTGTGAAAATGGGAAACCACGGAAAACCAACTTCAGGTCTGCCGACAGTGGGTTCAAAACCGAACATTTTCAAATAACGTCTTTATAAAGGGTTGTTGGTAAAGAAAGCCATGGTACTCCAATGACGAGTACATTGAAGAGGACTGGAGCGGTCTACACCAACTCTTTGAGTGCTGATTCCGAGGTTTCTATATCTTCAGAAGGGGTATGGTCTTTCACCATATTTGCTTAAATATAATGTATATCTAGTTATTTAAATGTGCTATGTATAACTGGATTCATCAATGACATCTTTAACAATTTTTTGTTGTTGTTCTGGTATCATTTGAATGGCCACTACACATTGAACTGGATGAGAGTCCTCTGCCAGATGTTACCAGGATTCAAGGTCAAGATGAACTGACTGAGAGCGTGGATGGATAACAGCATCACTGAACCACCAATACATTTCTTCAAAATTACATTTATTATCCTCATCCCATAATTGTAACAACAGATCCTTTGTTGTGGCTGGGTCAAGACTTTGGAATTCACTTCCGCTGCTGTCAGGAACTCAACAACAAAATTTAAAATTGCATGCAGCGACTAGGCCTACCTGTTGAATACCGCTGATTGATTCCTGTGATTGGTGACGTATGATAGGTTGTGTGATTGTGGTACGCAGGCAAGTAACATTGGCATTTTACTGTACAGCTGAAGAACACTGCTGTTCTTATAATTAATATTACGTTATTATTATATTTTTATTGTTATAGAGTAAATGTACATAATATTTAGCTTTTAACTCATGTACATAGATCACTGTTTATTACCACACATGTATTTCTGTTACATTATAATGTACTGTGTTCTGTTTATGCATTGCTTATGTTTATATAACTTTTTCATTATGACTTTTTCTCATTCTTTTTTACTTTTATGCTCCAGATTTCCTTTTATCTTGCTGAAATTTGTTGAGCTTTGCTTTCCTTCTACTTTATATGTTCTCCATGTGTGTTATTTAGGTTAGTTATTCTTGACTGTATAATAGAATACCGGTAGTACTTCTCTTTTATGTATGTATTAATTTGTAATTTATGTGGTTAAGTGTAAGAGAGGGCCACAAGCCCCAACTTTGCCACTGCTAAAGTCAACTAAGTAAATAAAATAAATT